>NC_014426.2:570227-601087 GCF_000214015.3 Ostreococcus tauri | reverse complement strand
GCACGTCGCGATGCGCGCGGCGATGAAAGACGGCGCGCGCGGCGCGTCGATGACCCCGCGCGGGATCGCCGCGCCGGTCCTCGGGGGCTGGTCCGCCGCGAGCGAAGGGTGCGTCGATGCGACGACCGCGCGCGCGCGCGCGCGATGCGGAAGGATGGAGGGTATATTCCCGCGTGGATTTTTGCGATTTTCTTGCGCGGAGACGGCGGCGCGTAGGAGAGAAAGGACGAACCCTGGAATGCGATCGGGACCGGGGCGAGCTCGATCGAAAGAATTTCGTGTGCGGTACATTGACTGACGATCGATGCGGGTTGTTTGACACGCGCGTAGGGTTCCGGCGAACGTGCGAACGATCTCGCTCCAAGCGGTGAAGATTCGAATGCGCTCGGTCGGGAACATCCAAAAGATCACCAAGGCGATGAAGATGGTCGCCGCGTCGAGGCTGAAGGGGGCGCAGACGAAGTGCGAAAAGTCGCGCGCGATGGTGAACCCGTTCGTTCGACTGCTTGGTGATACCCCGGGGGCGGAGACGGAGCAGACGTTGGTCGTTCCGGTATCCTCCGATAAGGGTTTGTGCGGTGGCATTAACACGGCGGTGGTGAAATACTCGCAAGTTTTGAACGCGATGACGCCGGGGGTGACGTATAACGTCATTGGCGACAAGGCTCGCGCGCAGTTGACGAGAATGATGCCGCAACAAATCAACAATGTCATCGTTGATACAACCAAGCAACCGCTCACATTTGCGACCGCATCTGCGATTGCGGACCAGGTCGTGGCGCGAAATGCGCCGAAGACGCACATCGTCTACAACCGCTTTGCGTCTGCGATTTCCTTCAAGCCCTCCGTCGCGACGCTCATGTCGAACGAGGAGCTCGAAAAGGCGGCGGAAGAGGGTGTCAACGAGTTCGACTCCTACGAGATTGAAGGTCCGGATCGTTCCGAATTCTTGCTCGATCTCTCTGAGTTCAAGGCTGGCGTGATGATGTACAACGCCATGTTGGAGAACAACACGTCGGAACTCGGTTCGAGAATGCAATCGATGGAGAATTCGAGTAAAAACGCGAGCGAGATGCTCGCCAAACTTACGTTGCTTTACAACCGTACTCGCCAAGCCGCGATTACGACGGAGCTCATCGAAATTATCTCTGGTGCCTCCTCCTTGGAATCCAAGGAGTAAGCGGCTGGGGAAGCTCGGTAGTAACAGGGCGGGTGTAGACGTAGTTCTTTTCAAATGTAACCAATAGCAAATCAATCAACGACCATGTCTTTCGTTATTTCATAAAAATTGTGTCGTATTTCACTATTTCCTGTATCGAGAAGTCAACTTTGTCTTGCGTGAAATCTCGCCTCTCAATCGTACAAATCGTCATCGTCGCCTCCAGCCGCGGCCGGGGCAGCGTTGCTCGTTCCGTTGGCCTGGCCAGTCGGGAATTGGAAATCTCCCCCGAAGCCGCGGGCTTGATGAAGCGTTTGGCTAAAGGTTTGATACTTGCGGATGTCGGCATCGGTGACAGACCTTCGAGCGTGCTTCATAGCCTCCTCGAAGTGAGCCTTCGTGATTTCAGGCACAGGATCGTCGGCCGTTTCATCCGTCATCGCATCCGGGTTCATCGCTGCGGCGCGTTCAGCCTCGATATCGCGAGCAATACTCTCACGGATGGCGTACTTGCACGCGCGCTGGCAGATTTCCGTGATGTCAGCGCCAGAGAATCCATTTGTAAACTTTGCCAAAACGTTAAGATCGACGTCAGCCGCGATCGGGGACTTGCGCAAGTTGGCCTTGAAGATACTCAAACGAGACGGTTCGTCCGGAAGAGGGATGTACACGAGTTGGTCAAGGCGACCCGGGCGCATCAAAGCGGTATCAATGATGTCCGGTCGGTTTGTCGCGCCGATGATGAAGACAGTCTTCTTCGAGCCCATGCCGTCCATTTCCGTAAGCAACTGGTTTAACACGCGATCAGCGGCCCCACCGGCGTCGCCTTGATTACCGCCACGCTGCGTGGCAATGGAATCGAGCTCATCGAAGAAGAGAACGCACGGTGCGCTTTGACGAGCCTTGTCAAAAATCTCACGCACATTAGCCTCGGATTCACCGAACCACATCGTCAACAGCTCTGGACCCTTAATACTGATGAAGTTGGCTTGGCACTCGTTGGCGATCGCTTTCGCGAGAAGTGTCTTACCGCAACCCGGCGGACCGTAGAAGAGAACACCCTTGGAAGGAGCCATGCCGAACTTCTCGAATTTCTCTGGGTGTTCAACAGGGTACTGCACAGTCTCTTGAAGCTCCTGCTTAACGGTCTCGAGACCGCCGATGTCGTCCCAAGACACGTTCGGCACTTCCACGACAGTCTCACGGAGCGCAGACGGGTTGGAAGTGGTCAAGGCCGTCGCGAAATGCTCGTTTGTGATGGCCATGGAGTCCAAAACGGCAGCGTCA
Organism: Ostreococcus tauri; assembly: GCF_000214015.3. Taxonomy (NCBI): domain Eukaryota; kingdom Viridiplantae; phylum Chlorophyta; class Mamiellophyceae; order Mamiellales; family Bathycoccaceae; genus Ostreococcus; species Ostreococcus tauri. The sequence continues at coordinate 598,641 of NC_014426.2, read as the reverse complement.
ATTTCCTCGTCTTCCAAGTCAATCAGATCCATCTTTTCACGAATGCACTGAAGCGCAGCCTCGGTAGAGAGCGCGGCGAGATCAGCGCCGACGTAACCGTGCGTTTCTTTGGAGATCTTTTCCAAGTCGACGGCTTCATCGAGCTTCATGTTCTTCGTGTGAATGCGCAACACCTCGAGGCGACCCACTTCATCTGGAACGCCAATGTCGATTTCACGATCGAAGCGACCGAAACGACGAAGAGCGGGATCGATGGAGTTTGGTCTGTTCGTGGCACCCATGACGATGATGTGCGAGCGCGACTTCATGCCGTCCATCAGAGTCAAAAGCTGGGATACGATGCGGCGCTCAACTTCGCCATTCGTCTTCTCACGCTTCGGAGCGATGGAGTCAATCTCGTCGATGAAAATGATCGCCGGCGCGTTCTTTTCCGCCTCTTCGAAGGCCTTACGCAAGTTAGATTCGGACTCACCTGCAAGCTTGGACATGATCTCGGGGCCGTTGATGAGAAAGAAGAAGGCACCGGTTTCGTTTGCCACCGCGCGAGCAATCAAAGTCTTCCCGCTTCCCGGAGGACCGTAAAGAAGAATACCCTTGGGAGGCTTGACCCCAATCGTCTTAAATAACGTCGGGTGTCTGAGCGGTAACTCAACGAGCTCGCGAATTTGGGCCATTTGCTTGCGCACGCCACCAACGTCGTCGTAACCGACGTCGTCGAGGCGTTCCTCGTCCTCGCGGTTGATTGGCTCACCTTCGCAGAAGATCTCTGTGTCCGGAGCAACGATGCAGTATTCCGCCGGGTCGGTTTCGACGACCTTGAACTCAACCGCGCGCATACCACCGCGAGCGAGGAAGGTGTCGCCCTTTCTCAACGGACGGTACGCCTCAAGAAAGTATGGCTTCAGGTACACGTCGAACAAGTTCCCTGAGACGCCCTCTATGGAATCACTGAACGGAAGCACGTGCACGCGCTTACCATATTTCACGTCCGTGCACTGCGTCCCGTCGACGATGCATCTCGGTCAGTCAAAAGTTCAGTCGCGCGCGTTTGCGTCAGATCGCGCGAGCGAATCTAGATTTCAAGAATCTCCCCGTTCCCTCGCCTCTCACGCACCTGATGCACGCTCACGACGTCCCCCAGTCGAACTCTCAAGTTCTTTCGCACAACCTTATTCATCCGAATCTTTCCCTCGTCGCACGTCTCGTCCGCCAGGACGATGCACACCGAGTCCTTTCGCTTTTTGCCCTTGAGCAAAACCGTGTCCCCTCGGAACAACTGCAGCTCCTCCATCTTTTGCAAGTTTAACGCGACGACGGAGTTATCATCGTTGATCGCCTCGTCTACGTCATCGCCGTCCACCGTCAGTCGTCGCGCTCGAACGAATCGCCCGGGGGAGTCGAAGACACGCATCAGATCTCGAGCTCATCGACGTCGACCGAGACGACATTGCGATCGCGACGCGCTCGCACGCACCGACGACGAGCCTGTTCGGGGCCTTTTTGCGCTCCAAGATGGCGGTGGAGAAATCCGATGGCTTGGTTTCGCGCTTCACGGCGACGTCGGCGTCGGCGTCGGCCATGACGAGCGAGTTTGTGCGGACGAGCGGGCGATCGAGCAACTGTAGAAGGGTCGAGATGGTTGGTCGCGGGGCGCGGAGGACGGCGGGCACGAGGGGATCGCAGAGGGCGTCACGCGGGCGAGTCGTCGTAAAGGACGGTGCATTATAAAAGAATGTATTGAAGACGGTCGAAGACGATCGGTGAGGGATCATCTCCCGGCGAGGGCGCGCCAGACGCGACCCTCGTCGCGCTTGGCGAGCGACACGCACACCTCGTCGGCGCCCATGGTCCAGGTGGATTCGTCGGGTCGGCAGGCGTTGTGGAGATCGTCGACGTCGCAAATGATCTCATCGTTTACCTTGACGATGAATCGTGAGGAGGAAAACTGGACGCGGACGGCTTTGGCGATCGTGCCTGGGGGGACGTCGACGTCCACGTCGACCTCGTCCTCGGTTTGGGACCAGCGGTAGTTGTCGCCGGCGCCGCGCGGCATGCCGTTCCCGCCGCTCGCGACCGCGTCATCACCCGACATATTGATTTTTTCCATGCCGCCGTTCTTGTTCATCGCGTCCTCGAGCTCCTTGAGTCCTTTGCTGTATTCGACGTTCTCCATCGTCGCCGCCCGCATCCACGTGGCGCTTGAGTCCAAATCCTTCAACTGAAAGTCAACGCTTCGCATCGGCTCCGGTTTCGTTTGCACTCGACCGATGAACATGTCGCCATAAAAGTTCACCCCATCGAAACCGCACTCTCGCGACAGCCCCTCCGCGCGCCTGTTCGGGGGTAAACCTTTCAACATGCCGACCTCGTCGAGGTACAGGTAGACTCCGCACCATCCGTTCGTCTCACTCGGTCTCACCAACGCGAACGTCTCCGTGGACCCTCCCTCGGTCTCTCGCACGATAGCCTCCTTGGAGATCCCCGCACCGCGCTCACCGAGCGACCGCACGGCCTCCGCCCGCGCTTTATCCGCGTCGACCTCTCCGCCGCCCGCGAAGCGTCGTCGCAACGCGTCCGGAAGCGCGTCCCCCGCCTGCGTCTCCCCGATCGTCAACGTCTCCTCCACGAACGCCTCGGCGTCATCGCACGGTATTCGTACGTACGTCACCGTCCGCGTCGCCTGTTCGCGCTCGACGCCGGCGCCGTTCGAGAGCGATTTCTCGCGCTCGCCTCGCGCGCGCGCGCGATCCTCCGGCGTCTCGATCTCCACCCCGCGCGCGCGTAACCACGCCACGCGCGCGTCTTCGTCGACGACGTCCTCGTCGTCGCGCGTCTCCGTCATCGCGCGAGGTCGTCGCGCGCTCGCCGGCGTGCGTCGACGCGTGCGGACGTCGCGCGACGCGGTGTCGGCACTCGTCCACGCGCGTCCGACGACGCATGTCGTTCGCGTGCGCGTCGCTCGCGCGCCGCGTCGACGCGAGAACGTCCGCGAACGCGCGCGTGGCGCTCCGCGCGCGTCGTGGCGCGCGAAGCGCGGGACGTACGCCCTCGAATCGGCCGCAAAAGACGCGTCTGCGGCTGAAAGCGAGCGACGATGACGTTCCAAAGATGCGCGCGGGCGAGCTGAAGCGCGTGTTGGTGGACGCCGTGCGTGTTCGACGACGCGCGATCGCGACGGCGCGATGGTGTGTTCTTCGCGCGCGCGATGACTGACCGCGAGCGCGTCGTTGGACGACGTAGGGGGTGGATGTGAGCGATTGTTTTGAGCGCGCCGACCTGGAGGCGAAGTACGTCGCGTGGATCGAGCGCGGCGGCGAGAGGGATTCGACGAAAACGACGTCGAGCGCGAGCGTGGAAGACGATGCGAGCGAAACAGACGGTGCGAAGCCGTTTGAGAGAGCGCGTAAGTGGTTCGACGAGCAGGTGGAAACGGCGCGGAAGAGTCTGAGCGCGGACGCGTTGTGGGCGAGCGCGAGGGAAACGGCGAACCGGCTGAATGCGAAGTACGGCGCCGGGGATAAGGCGAAGTCGGTGTTGGACGACGCGCGACGGATGGTGAAGAATGCGGATACAAAAATCGGTGCGACGAAGTGGTTCAAGAAGAACGTGCCCAAGGTGATGGATAAGTACGCAGAGGTGCGCGCGACGCCCGTGGGCAAGTTTGCAAACTTTATGTTTTACATCTGGCTTTTCACGAGTGGGGTCTTTTGGAATTTGTTCTATTTTGGGCTCATCGCGACCTTCTTGGTGAATCTGCTATATCCCTCGCTGATCACGGACCAGTTGGAGAACATGCAGAGAAGGGCGCAGGAGCGCGTGAACGCCATGGGCGGCATGGGGGGCACCGGGTACGACCCGCGCATGAGTGGCATGGGTGGTATGGGCTACGATCCGCGCACCAGGGGCATGGGTGGTATGGGCGGTAGCCCTGGGGGCGCCAGCGGCGGGAGGAAGTCGTACGGCGGCGGGAGTACCGGTGACACCATCGACGTGGACGCTAAGGTGTCGGATCGCGATTAATCAGAATGAAGAAATGAAAAATACAGATTAATGCCGCATGAATATAGTAATCAGTCGCGCTTTCGATAAATTCCGATCGCGGACGTGTGCGACAAAACGCTGCTCGCGCGCCCTTGGGCCAGTGGCGCGATTTCACTGCGCAAGTAGGCGCCACCGAGCGCCGTTCCCGGGGCGCGTTCCCTGAAATTGCTTGCGTGCATCAAGTTGCCGTTACCACACGAAAACATCGTTGCACCAACGCCCGCGGCGCCGTCGTTGAGACCCGTCGACGACACGCACTTCTCGATTGCGCGCGACGCCTCTTCGCTTGCCCAAGACGAGTCACGAATGTGCAACTGCACCGGCATGCCCTCGCGCAGATTCCACTTGGAGTGCGCGAGTTCGACGCCACCTGTGTCTCCGACGGCGAGAATGTCTCGACACACGTACGGTCCACCCTTTGCGTCGTTCGATCCGAGACCAAGCATCACGGGAAGCGATTTCGCGCGCGCCGGAAGCTGTTCCAGCGTCTCGAGCAATAACGGATGCGCCGGCGTGTCGTCCAACTCGAGCACCAATCCGTCTCTTGCGTTCGTCAAGTTCATCACCGGCCCAATCGGTTTCGCACCGTGAAGTACGTGCGCGTTCATTTCGAAGTCGCCTTGTACCAAAAGCGCAACCGCTTCGCGCCGAACGATGTCATCGTTCAGAAACATCACACTCCCCTCGTCCACGACGCCACCCACGGTGACGCTGTTCGGCATTGCCGTGTGCAGACGCTCCAACAGTTGATCCACGTTTTCGAATGACGCGTCCGCAAACGCGGTGACGGCGACTGTGTCCCCGCTCATAACGCTCCTACCAAGCTCCAACCACGACCCATCGCCGTCCAACGCCGGTAGAGATGACGTTTTTGCTCGAAATGTCCACGTCTTCGTCCCTGGCATTGACGCCGCCGTGAGCGTCACGCCCTCGCCCGTCACCCCCTCACCACCAACACTCGCTCGCACGACCGCGCCGACGAGCGCGACGTCTCCTCCAAGCAACTCCCTCACCCGCTTCCCCGCACCTTCCAGCGTCTTTTCGTCGTACGCGTCGCCCGAGACATATAACTGCGCCCAGGTCGCGCGACGCTCGGCGCCGAGCGCGTCCCGCACCGCCCTCGCGCACTCCCCCAACGCTCGCTCGAGCTCCGTCTCGCGCGACATCGCGGTCGCAAACGCGTACGACGTCGACGCGCGCGTCGTCCCGTCGCCCTTCGCGCGCGTCACCGCGTCGTCGTCGTCGCCGCGTCGCTCCGAGCGCTCGCCGCTGACGAGACGTGTCCCCGTCGACGAAACCGCTCGTGACCACGGCATCGCGCGGTCGCTTCGCGCGCCGCTTCGCGCGCGCGCGCTGTTCGCGAACGCGCGCCGAGCGAGCTCTCGCGCGCGGCGCATACTTGGCGACGCGCGACGCACTGCGGCGACGAAGTGAGCCATCGACGAAAAGTGTGTCCAGTTGCTTTTCGTCCCGAGGCCTCAAACGACGGCTCGTCGTCGACGCGCGCGCTCGCACGCAGCGATGGCGACCGCCGTGGGCAACGCGTCGACGACGGGCGCGGTGATGGATGGGAAACATGACAGCGTAGGCGACGAGGCGACGATCGCGACGCGTCGATCGATTCCCATGCGAGTGCTCGACGAGTACGAGTTCAGAGACAAGTTCGAGGAGACGCGGGTGGTATCGACGCACGGGAGCAAACCATCGATGGTGCTCGTGGTCGGGAAGGCGCGTAAGCTTGAGGGCGACGGAGAGGACGGGGATCCGAGAGAGCTCTTGGGACGCGCGCTGGTGCCGCGAGAGACGCCGCCGCACGCGTTAAAGCTGGTTGATGTGAACGATTGGACGATCAGGTACGGCGAGGACGAGCCAGAGATTTGGTTGGTGACGCCGAGGGCGTGGTACAAGCTCCTCGATCCGAGCCCGAGGTACGAGAAGTACGCGACGGTGATGCTGCGTCGAGCGCGTTTCACCAACGCCGTGGTCAAGGCGCTGATGAAGAATTGGAACATGGGCCTAGACGAGGGATTGGATCGCATACTGAGCGTTCCCGTGGTGAAACACGACGTGCCGATGGCGATTAAGACGCCGTCCAAGGCGGCTAGGCTGTTGGGTGACACCACGGCGGAGGCGCAAAAGCAAGCGGCTCTCAACGGGTTAAGTGAAGAGCAAGGCAATGAGCCCGAATTTTGCGCTTACACACACGCGGACATCGTTGGAGATGGATTCTTCATCGTTTCGCAGCTAGATTCGTTGTTGAAGGCCAAGGCGCTGCTTCCTCCGTCGGACGGCGATGAGGAGTCAAGTCCCATCTTCATTACAGAGCTGCAAACGTGGACGAGTGAGAAGCTTCAGTTTAGCATTGCTCCGAAAATGTCCAGATTAGAGCGTGATCGCGCCCGGCGTGAGCGCTTGCGGGTGGAGAAGCTCGCGGAGGACGGCATTAAGAATGAACCGCGCGATCCACGTCTGGAGCCTCCGCCACCGGCGTCGCACATTTTACCGGATTACGCGCACATCGGTCCGGCGTTACAGACCGAACTGCTCACGCTGTGGGATTTCGCCCAAGTTTTCGCCCAGGCGTTGCAGATACCACAATGTCCGTTAGAGCGCTTTGCTAAGGCTTTCTTCGGCACCGAACCAGGAGCCGCGGAGGCGGCGCTACTAAGAGATTTCATGGTTTCGTGTTTACGTCTCGTCGAAGGACGCATCGATTCCATCGATCACGAAACAGCTAAGGTGACACCATCGTGTGCGCGGTGGTGGGACGCGCCTATTTTGGGTATACACGATGTGGAAGAACTGGATTGGCAAGCTAGGGCCCACCATTATATCCTAGAGTTTCAGTCATCCATAAACGATCGCATGCGAGTACCTGCCATGGAGGCGGGCACGAGATTGGAGCAGGGTGAAGCGGTGGAGACATTAACGCCGGTGCAGCGAGTAGCTTTGGCCGTCGCATTGAGTAGCTCGGCATTGGAAAGTGAGTCGATGCGATTTTACTTCACTGAAGTGTTCGACCACGCACGGGAACGGCGCAAGGCGGGCGAATTCCATGCAAAGCCCCCAACACTTGTGACAGAGGTACCAAAACCGGCTGAGGCAAAGGAGAAGGACAATTCTCTGAAACATGATGGAACGAGCGACGTGGAAATGGATGAATTCATGGAGGATGAACCGGCAAAGCCGCTTTCACTCACTGAGCTGCGACGCGAGCAACTCATGCAGTTCAGGCGTGGAGCTGTGGATCGAGCAGTTCTGTCTCGTGGGAAGCCAGTCGCTGTAGACGAGCAGGGTAGACGGTACTTTGCGCTTGGAGGTTTGAACAATGCCGGTCGTCTCTTCGTACAAACTGCGCCACCTGGATGGCACGAAGATGAGGAAGCACCAGCCGTGGAGGACAACTCAGATAAGCAGCCCATGGCTGGCCCACCAGTCGACGATATTCCGTTCACTGTAGAAGCCATGCGCAATCCGACGAACTCCAGGGACGTTTCTGGATTGGTCGAGTACGCGTCGCGATGGGGTGTGTACAAACCGGGTTCGGAGCTCGATGCGTTAAGCTCTTGGTGCAACCCGGCATATGACAACGAGCGTTACATCACAAAACTTCATAGGTTAATCTCTTACTCGATCGACGGTGTTGAGTGCGACAGCGTCGAATTGGACGAGAAGACGCGACTGGAACGGATAGAAAACTTGTGCGCATCGATGTCCACGGACGGATACTCCAACCTTGATGACGTTGCATTGACGTCGTGCAACGATCGCACTTTGACGTTGAAACTCCTCCACGCCATTAAATTCGTGCTTCAATCCGCGCCGTTCTGGCGGACGGGTGACATGCGATGGATCGACCGTTTTCTGAAAGTCTCCGCATACATCGAAGGTTTACTCAGCGCTACTGACCCGTCTTTGATTGATATCTGCAAGATTTTGCCCGGTGTTGAGAGTGTGTGTGCAAATGCGGGATTGATGGACGAAGCCACGTGGCCCGAGGTGAAGCCCACTTGGTTGGCTCAGATACGATTTCACGTTCTAGGACGTAGAACTGAAGCTGAACTTGCCGGTACCGCGTCGACTACGGACGTTCCTGAGAACAGCATTCCAGGCATGTACGACATCAGCACGGCTCCAGAGCTCCTCGAGCCACTCGGTCCTTTGACGGTTCACCGCGCAGCCAACTTGGTGAACCAGTTCCTGAGATTCCTTGCACAAGACTCTAACCGTATGTCACAAGCGTCTTTCAAGCGGTACACTGGGTTGAACCATGGAGCGGCTGCGATTAATACCGGAGACGTCGTCGCGCTCATCAGGCGTGGGTTGTCCAAGACGTACGCCAGGTACATCGATAAAAAGTCCAGGCCAAGAACGTGGATCGACGTGAACACTTTGCGAGTAGTCGAGAGATGTGTCGTTGTCGGAGCTGCGTATAGAGGTACAGAAATCGCGCCAAAAAGTCAACATGCCGAGGATCGTCCTCCTTGCACGTGGCTTATGCTCCAGTTGCTGGATGGTCCAGAATCTTCATTGTTTCCGAGCACTCGTAGACAAAGCGCAGAGGGCACGGCGGCGCCCGAGGTCAAAGATACGCGCAGATTGGTTGTAGCACCTCTCATCGTCGGTGACATCGCTGACTATGTGCTCCCTTGGTCAAAGTACAACGAAGACAAAACGTGGCAAGTCGGACAACGCATCATGATGCAATTCGAAGGAATCGACGCCGAAGACGAAAGTCGGGGTATCATTCAGATCGATGGCAATTTTTACTATCTTGGTAGAGTTCGGAAGACGCGTTCGAGCCCGGACAAGTGGGAAACGGTGATGATAGTGTTCGATAGCGATCCGGAGGATCACATGTGGGTTTCACCTTGGGAAATCATCGAGGCGCCAGAGAAATACCACGATCCCGTGCACGAAGGTCCGGGACTCGTGGATGTTGAGAAATCACTCTCAGCGGAAGACATGTTGCAGATCGCGAAGTGCAAAGCGGTGTCGCGTCGTTTGGGTTGGCCAAAAGGTGAAAGCAAGAAAGAGTTTGACGATTTGCGCGCAAAAATTTTCGGAATCGACCCGCCTCGCGCACCGATTTTCTGCGGAGTACCCATGAACCTGCATCGCGTTTTCATCGAATCGATGCACTTGGGAGGGTACGAGCATGTCACGCGGCGCAAGCTGTGGAAAACAGTCGCTCGCACTCTCGGTCGGGATCTGACTTCGCAAACGAGCGCTTCTTTCGCCATGCGAAAGGCATACGAACGATGTTTGTATCCGATGGAAACTTCGTTGACGAGTGATGATATGTTCGGACAGCTCGGTCTCACCGTCGACAGTGATGCCAACATCGATCAGTTCCCGGGAAGTACTCCAGGTGCCAACTCCGATGACGACGACTACAACGACGATTCTGAATACCCTGTTTTGGACAACGAAGGCGACAAGCCGCGGGACGACGAGAATGAGATGCTAGACGATTCTATGGAAGTCGACACGGCAAAGGAGAAAAGTGCACATGCAGACGATTACAAAATGTCGGATGACGATTTCGATGAAGACGCGGACAGCGACGAAGGCGAATCTGACAGCGATTTCGCGCCTGGACGGAAGCCACGCCAGTAGATGCACTTTGTGAATATCTGTCAGAGTACATTAGAATCAAAACGACGCCGGCCACCAAATCGTGACCTCGGTCGCCCGCTCGTCTTCCAATACCTCATCGGCGATTTCTATCGTTTCCTCGAGCGTGTGCACGCTGTCTGCCAAGTAGACCGCGGCGTCCGCCAACGCGACAACCTCTCCAAGGAGCATGGTGGAAAACGGGAACAATCGCGCGTCACCGCTGGCGCACTCCACCGCGGCCTCCACACGTACAGCTTGATTCGCTTCGATCCGACACGCTTCGTCGACGCGCAAGCGAACGACGACGCGCGACGCGCCGGCATCGACGCGTCCGCACGCGCGTTCCACCTCCGTTCCATCCGCGCGCCACAGTCTCGCGCGCTCGATCTCGCACGTCCCGTCCTCCGTCGCTCCTCGAACGACGTGCTCGAAGCACACTTCGCCCGCGTTCGAGCGCACGCGCTCGACGCCGCATCGCTCGAACGTCGCGACGTCGACAAACCTTTCGCTCGCGTCTCTCTCTCGCGCGCCCTCGCGTCGCCCGTCCGACGCATCGACGCCACCGACGAGCGCCAGCGCCAGCGCTAACGCCGCGACGACGCGCCCGGGCGACGTCCGCGCGTCCGCGCGTCCGATCCGTCGCATTCGCGTCCGCCGTCGCGCGCCGTCGCCGTGTGCGCGCTCGCGAAATCCGAACCGTCGTTTTTTCATCCTCGACGCGGCGAACGCTGAAACTGAATCGTCGCGACATCGAACGAGCGACGGAATCGTCGACGGCAGCGCGCGACGCGATGACGCCCGCGCGCGCGCTCGATCGCACGACGTGGCCGCCGATGGTATCGCCCGCGTCGGCGAAACCGACGACGTACGAGCCCGCGTACGCGTTCGCTCGAGACGGATTCGCGAGCGGGACGAAGGAGCTCTCGGAAAAGTCGAGAGCGGCGGTGACGACGCCGGCGACGACGACGCGGGCGCGCGGCGTCGCGCGGGAACTGGACCCGGATGGTTGTTGGCGTGGAAGCCAGCGTGAATGGGAGGTGTCGGTGGATGCACGCGGACGCGTGGACGCGGCGAAGGGGCGAGCTGAAGGAATTGAGAGCGGGACGCGCGCGCGTCTAGACGCGCCGACGCGCGACGCGGATCTCGGGCGAGATGCGAGCGCAGTGGCGCTGGGATACTTGCCGTCGACGCAGCTGTCGCGGGATGTAGGGGCTTTCTGCCCGAGCGGAGGAGACATCGCGAGGGAGTGGCCGTCGCAGAGCGAGCGAGAGCAGCGCGCGATGTTCGATCGGCGAGCGATGGACGAGCGAATAAATCATTTGAGCGGATCCACGCCGACGCTCGAAGCGAGCGCACCGTCGGCGCTTCGCGCGCCATCGCATGACATTCTGCGTGCGTTCTATCCGTCGCAGGAGATGGCGGTGCCGAAGGAGAGAGAGGAGACTATTCCATCGATGGCATCGACGCGCATGCTCGAATCACGCGTGGCCCAACTCGAGTGCGATCAAGGCGTCTTGCACGATGAAGTAAACGGAGTGAAGCGCATTCTTTCGGACATCATGAGCACACAGGCGCATTTATTGTCTACCATGACGCAAACGCGCGCGCGAGACGCGACGGACGCGCGTTTTGAGCTCGTGCGACGGCGAGTCGTAAGCGAGCGCGCCGATTCCGGGCTGAGACGCAGACGCCACAGAGACAACGCCGGAAACTCGCCGAAACCTCGACGCGCGTGTCGCGACGACGAGCGAACCGCCGCCGTATCCGATGACGATGGATTCACCAATCTCGGCGCGTCGCAAGACGACGTCGAGGTCAGCGAATCACAACTCAAAAAAATCGTCCTCTCACGCATGCTCTCGCACCAGCGCGGCGTGAAGCGAACGAGCGTCAGCGATAGCGAGTGAAAACTCAGATCCGACCTCCCGCGACGCCACGCGACGACGATACGCATTTAACACACAGCTTAGATCGATGTTTACGACCGTTCATCGACTCCGTGTCGATCGCCCGTCGACCGGTCCTTTCGCAACCCGGTAGACGCGCGCTCGGACCTCATAACGTCACTTTCCGATGTCTCGCGGTGTGCTCGACGTCCGACGCGACGGCGCCGGCGCCGGCGGTCGCGTGTGTCCTCCTGAGGTCGCCAACAGCCTGAAGATCGCGTTCGCCCTCATCACGTGCGTTTTCGTCTTCGGATGTTTCTTCGTGCACGAGCTCATGGTTGGTGGATTCCACTTTGCCTTTCTCGCGTACCCTATGCTCGGATTCGCCTATCTCGCGCTGTGCGTGCCCTTGGGGGTGTGTTACGTGAACCACGACGACGTACGAAAGGACCTGAACGTGTTGAAACCTAACGATTACGTGTGGTTGTGTCGACGCGTGTACGGCGCATTCCTCGGGGCGAAAGACGGCAAGGTTCGAGGGAAAGATTTGTGAGTGAGAGTGATGCGAGGGCGAACGAGGCGCGATCGACAGCGCCCACGCGTGTCGCTCGCTTGATGTAAACTACGGAGAGTTTTTAATAGAATACAGGTCGAGACGCGTCTGTCCTCATCAGCGACGCATTAGCGAAAACTCGCGCTCGAGTACTTCTAGGAGTTCGGCGCACTTTTCGCCCTCACGCACGACGCCGTATCTACCGTCCGTCGAGCTCAAGTCCACTATCGTGCTCCCTAGGCGTTTAGTCTCGATGACGCCTCCGTCGAAGACCTCGGCGCACGCGTCCCAAAGCTCTGCGAACTCCTCCACCGACGTCGTGCTCGTCTCTCCCGATCTATTCGCGCTCGTGAGCGCGATCGCGGATCCGTGCGCTCGACACACCTCTCGCACAAAATCGCTCGCCGGGACCCTGATCCCGATCAGATCGACCCCTGGATTGAGCTCGCTCGACGCCCCTCCCTCCTCGCTCGCGCGACGTCTGAGCAAAACCGTCACCGGACCCGGTAAAATCCTCCCCAACAATCCCTCACGCAGGTGCGAGCACTCACCGTATCGCCCTATATCTCCCACGTCCCCCACCGCGATCGCCACCGCCACCGTCGCCTTCCTACCCTTGATTTCGTACAAACGCCGCACCGCCGCGCCGTCCTCCGCGCGCGCGGCGAATCCATAAATCGTATCCGTCGGCACCGCGATCACCCCACCTCTCCGCAGCGCCCCCACCGCGAGCGCCACCGCGTCCGCACGCGTCGTTCGCGTCGGCGCTCGACGCGTCTCGCCTGCGTCGCCATCACCGACCCCTCGCGCGCCGCGCTCGAGCCGCCGGGACATCCATCGTCGTCGTCCACCCTCTCGACGCGCTCGAGATCCCGCGCGCGCGTCCGTCGACGCGACGTCCGCGGCGCATCGACCGAGCGCTCGCGCGGCGACCGTCAGACGCATCGTCGCCGGCGTCGTCGCGCGATGGCGCGGGCGACGGCGCGCGCGCGATGGGTGGCCATTCGACCGGTCATGACTCGTCGATGGGGAGACTCCAGACCCAGGCCTCGAGGGGAACGCGCGCGCGTCGCCCCGGCATCGCGCGACGCGACCGCTCGCCGCGCGCGATGTTCCGCGAGTGGGCGAATAAAATTTACGGCGCCTCGAACGCGCCGTCGAGCGCGCCGAACGCGCGCGCGCGCGGACGAGACGGCGGAAAGACGAACGACGGGAAATCGACATCCGCGTCAGCAACGGTGGAACCGAGAACGTTCGCCGACCGGTGGATGATGTCGTGGACGGACGACGACGTGACGTTTCTGGGAGAAGATCCCTACGGTGATTGCGCCGGGAACATCTTCGCGCAAGCGGCGGTGGAGAGTCGCCGACGGAGCGAAGACGCGGGGAGCGCGCCGAGGAACAGCGTGGACGAGGGCGACCGGAGACGTTCGTCGAGCGGCGCGAGCGACGCCGAGGAGAAGGCGCGCGCGTTCTTTCGAATCGGACCGATGTGAACGAACGCGTGACGACGCGATCGAAACGTCGCGTCGATGTTGACGACGAAGCGCCGAACGATCGGCGTCGAACGCGTCCGCGTCCCGGAGCCTCGGGCGCGCTGTTGTACCTGTAAAAAGAGAAACCTTCATTTTCCGGCACCGGTGGCGCCACAGATCGACGTGCGTCGCTCGCGCGGGTCGGCGCGCGTGGACGCGATGGGCGAACGCGCGAACGCGTCGTGAATCGAGCGGAATCGAGCGCGTCGTGAGAGGGATGAGACGATCGTCCGGGACGCGCGCGTGGACGCCGTTCGTCCTTCTCTGCGCGCTCGTCGCGCGCGCGAACGCGAACGTCGTCGATTCCGATAGTATGCACACCGTGTTCTCCACCGAGTGCAACGATTACTTCGATTGGCAATCTCTCGGGTTGTACGACTCGTGGAGACAGGTCGGGCAGCGGGGGAAGTTTACACGCTTGTTGGCGTGCGACGAGTCGGATAAAAAGTCGCTGGCGAAGAGCGTATCGGTGGTCCCGGACACGCACGTGCACCCGAATTATCGCGTGCACCCGGAGACGAAGGACGCGTACTCGGCATACAATAAGCCGTACAGTCTGTATCACTGGACGACGCACGCGAACGTCACGGCTGACTTCCTCATCGTGCTCGATGCAGATATGATTTTCCGAGCGCCGATGACGGTGGAACTCTTGGGAGTCAAACGCGGATCGCCGGTATCGGCAAGATATTCGTATCTCAAGGGTACGCTCCCCGAGAATCACATGGGGGTGAAGGCGAGGGTGAGGAACGTGGAGAAGACGCAGCAAGTCGGCGGGTTCACAGTTATGCATAGAGAGGACATGACCAAGCTCGCACCGCGGTGGCTGTACTGGACCGAGCAAGTGCGGCAGGATCCAGACTCTTGGGCGAATACAGGTGATATATATAATGATAACGGGAAACTCGGACCGCCGTGGATTTCAGAAATGTACGGTTACGTCTTCGCTGCGGCGGAGCTGGGTGTGGAATTTCAAGTCCACGACGATTTCATGCTCTATCCGGGATACTATCCGCCCATGGACGATCGTTTCCCTGTGGTTCTTCACTACGGTTTGACGTTTCACGTGATGGACTGGGCGTTCGCCAAGTATTGGTTCCACAGTAAGGCGGTTGAGTGTCCAATGAAGCTTTTTCAGCGACCGCCTCCTGAGAGCGCGTTGAAGAGTCGAGGTATGAAGCGCCGTCGCGATCTGACAGCATTAACGTGTGCGTGGGGACTTTACAATGCCACGAGGAATTACGCGATCGAGGTGTGCGGCGAAAAAGATCCAAAGGACGAGCCCAAAATCGTGTACAAGTGTTTGACTCGCGAGAAGACGAAGGTTGTCGAGTGCCATCAAAAAGGCGACGACGAAGACGATGTAGATGACACCTTTCGCGGACAACGTGTCGAGAAGTGTGAGGACAAGAACGAAGCTTGCTGTGGGTGGGCGAAGAGTGGGGAGTGCATGAAGAATCCGGGCTACATGGAGGAGTATTGCGCGCTATCCTGCGACGTGTGCGAGAGCGCTCGATGCGCATCAAAGTGTTGCCCTACGAACGAACGTGATGAATCGCGCGGCGAAGTCGTAGAGAGCAAACGTCAGATCACGGCGGCGACTGTCAAGAACGAAGAGCGCGTGGTAAATGAGAAAATGGAGGAAGAACCAGTGGAGGAAGAACCAGTGGAAGGAACAATCGAACACGAGGAAGAGAGGGGTGAGACGGGGCGAGTGGCGACGGCAACGATAGCGACACACGACTTACCAGACGTTGCTGATGAGATTCTAGTAAACGATAGCTTAGGCAACGACGAGAGGTTCGAGTGGTACAGCTCTTGGCGCAGCGTGTTCGCCATCGCTGCCGTGTTGATCATCATTAGAGTACGTCTAGCACAGAGACGACGCGCTAAGCGTAGAAGTAGAAATTACGTACGAGTTGTGCACCGTTAATATGAAATGATTTCAACACCGGCGGTAATGCTAACTAGACGTACACCAATTTTGTTTCGCGTTCGAGCAATGCCCACAATCTGGCCTGGTCGGCGTCGCCCGGCGCGCTCGAGCGTTTCATCGGGGCTGCCCCGACGAAGTAACAGCCGTTGAAATCCACCGAATTTTTCTCTATGTCCGAAACCATGATATCAAACTGATCGTTGGCCTCGAATATCTCGATACCGCATCGGCCCCATCCGGCCAGGAGCATTTTTGTGTTAACGGTGCCTGGATCGCAGCTGAAGACGTTCAGATTATCCACCGTCGCGTCGCCATTGCACAGCTTCCCAGCCGCAAGCCTGTCAAAGAGCTCGTAGGAAAACGCCTTCATGCACGCCTTGCTGAGCGAATAACTTCCATGCGCCGAGAACATCTTTTCCGCGTTGATGTTCTCGAAGTCGATCCTAGGCGACGCCGAAATCGATGCCACGTTCAGAACGCTAGATTTTCTTCCGCTCTCCCTCGCTCGTTTCACGAGGTCACCCATCAACAACCCAGTGAGAACGTACGGCGCGACGACGTTCACCGCGAACGTCATCTCTCGCCCGTCCACCGTCTCGACGTACGCACCCTTCATGAAAACGCCCGCGTTGTTGTACAACGCCTCCAATCCGCCGCCGCTCTCCACCGTCTCGCGCACGAGACCCGCGAGCGCGCGAGCGCCACTGACCGTGGCCAAATCGCTGACCACCCCTCGTACCATCGCCCCCGACCCCTTTTGCGCCGCCAGCGCTTCGAGCTCGCGCACGACGTCGTCGACCTTCGCATCGTCTCGTCCGTGGGCGACGACCGATTTCCCGCACTCGACGAGCCTGCGCGCGGTGTGTCGTCCGATCCCGTCCGTGGCGCCGGTTATGAGGGAGAACCCAGACGACACGGACGCCATCGCGCTCGACGAACGCGTGCGTGGGAACCGAGCGTCGCGCGTTGGCGTCATGAGAAACAGGACACCGTGCGTCGCCACGTCACTCACGCCCACGCGTCATGTCCGCCGCACGCCGCGTCGACGCGGTGGCGAACCACCTGCACGCCGCCGCGAGCGTCAACGCGGTCGATGCCGCGGCGTACGCGAGCGATCTGCGAGCGATGAAGATGGACATCGAACGGTTTCTCGATGAATCGAACGCCAACCCGATCATGGTTCGCTTGGCTTGGCACGACGCCGGCACGTACGACGCGTCGAAGGCGCACATGCCGTGGCCGCGCGCGCAAGGGGCGAACGGGTCGATTCGTCACGAATCCGAGCTCGCGCACGGCGCGAATGCGGGTCTGGTGAAGGCGATCGGGTACTTGCGACCGCTCAAGGAGAAGTACGCGCGCGTGAGCTGGGCGGACGCGATACAACTCGCGGGCGCGACCGCGATCGAGCACGCGGGTGGGCCGAGGATACCGATGCGGTACGGTCGGGCAGACGCGGAGGTTGGGGCGATGGAAGGGAATCTGCCAGACGCGGAGGCGCCGTTCGGGGACGGGGCGAGCGACGCGGCGACGCACTTGCGAAACGTGTTCGGTCGCATGGGATTCAACGATAGGGAAATTGTGGCGCTGAGCGGTGCGCACACGATCGGGAGGGCGTTTAAGGAACGTTCTGGGACGACGAATCACGGGTACGGGGCGAAGAACGGGACGAAGTTCACGGGCTGCCCGTACATGAACGCGCGCGCAGACGGCAAGGAGGGAAGTATCGGAATGCCCGGCGGCGCCTCGTGGACGAGAAGGTGGCTCGCGTTCGATAACAGCTACTTTCATCGCGAAAAGCTCACCGATGAAAAGGATTTGATTTGGCTGAGCACGGATGATGCGTTGGTAACCGACCCGGGATTCGCTCCGCACTTCAAGCGCTATGCGCACGATCAAAACGCTTTTTTTTACGATTTCTCAGCTGCCTTCGCCAAGTTATCCGAGCTCGGTAGTCGTTTCGTCGTCGGTGCCTCGGGTATCGTCTTGTAATCGAATGTTCGGATTCTTTTGATTTCTTTGCTTTAATTACAAGACTTCTAAATCGCTCACCTGTCGGCGTTGTGCGCTCAACGCGCTGCTTCGCCAGTCGTTTTTTGCGAATTCACTATTTCCCAACTCACAGCTGAAGGATGAATTTCCAGATCCCAGTGTCCGCGTTGTACTCCACGAGTTCTGCGCCAGCCTTTTCAGTCTGCTTGGCAATCTTTTCACGGTACTTTTCCTTCGCGTCCGCACCCGACTTCTTCGGCAAGATGCCGTAGAGAGTGACCTCAGCTCGCTTCTTCAAGCCTTGACCCTCCTCGGGAGGCTCGATGTCCTGATCTTCGGGATACAGACACAGGCATGCTTGTTCGAAAGAGACGATTTTGTCGAGATCTAGCCCGCGCACATCCACGGGCTCGAGCCATTTGACGCGACCGTAGGCTTCATTCGACACAGAAAAGTTATCGATTGCGGCAAGCGCGGCGTCGCCGTTTCGCTCAAACATCCTCTCCATTTGCTCAACAGTCGGATTCATGCTGTACCCCTTTCCGGTGAGCTTCGGCATGATCGCATCGATGGCATTCGCGCCACTTTTCTTCGGCGTGTTCTCCTTGTCATCCGCGAAGTGCACTTGTCTGTTCTCGGGGCTGTGAGCTTCGCGCTGCGGAGAAACCGCCAAGGCAACAGATGGAGCGGGCAAGGGCGAGGCGCCTTCCGGTCGAATGAAGAGAGCTCGAGGATTCTCACGAGGCTTGAAAAGCCATCCACCGCTCGATGGAGTCGCAACGGAAACTGAGCTTCCGGGTCTCACCGCTGAAGTGGGCGTGCTGACAGCTTTCACGGCACTCGTTGGAGTCAAAGCCGAGACGCTGCCACGAGGCTTCGGATCCCTGCTCAAGCCTCCTCGGCTCGTGAGCCACGGAGATCGCGGCGTGAGAGATCGAACGGGAAACGCGGTGGCGGCAGCACCGGCTGACGGACTCTGCATCGTGCCGAGAAGCGATCTCTTTGCCGGCAGCTGCTCGGTGGTCGCCAACTGAAGCGACGGCGGTTGAAGGGGAGAGCCGTACGGCGTCGTCGCCACAGCTGGCTGACCGCCGAGAGAAACGAGAGCGCCTGCGTTCGGTTGCGTGGCACCTAAACCGCCGCCAAAAATACTACCCCCAGCTGCGGGTGCAGAAGCGCCGAACAGGCCACCACCCGCCGCGGGAGCGGAGGCGCCAAAAAGTCCGCCACCTGTCGACGGAGCGGTCGCACCAAATAGACTACCGCCCGCCGCGGGCGCGGAAGCGCCAAAAAGTCCTCCAGCAGGCGCAGCGCCGGTCGAAGGTGCAGATCCGAACAACCCTCCGGTCGCTGGCTTCGGTGCACCGAACAAACCACCACCAGATGTGGGTGCGGAGGCGCCAAACAAGCCGCCGCCCGTCGCCGTCGTCTGAGCGGCGCCGAAGAGTCCACCAGACGGAGCAGAAGCCGCGGTGGAAGCACCGAAGAGACCGCCAGAGGCCGCAGAAGATTGACCAAACGCGGGCGTGGCATTAGCCGCGCCAAAACCGCCGAACGCGGGCGTGGCTGCGCCTGGAGCTGCTCCAAACAATCCGCCCGCACCCGTGGACGGCGACGAGGCGCCGAATAAACCACCCGCGCCCGTGGACGGCGTTGCAGTGGATCCAAACAGACCACCGCCCGCAGCGGGAGCGGCGCCAAATCCAGGAGTGGTCCCCCCCAAGCTAGGTGTCGTCGCGGGAGCCCCGAACAAACCTCCGCCTGTTGCCGGAGTAGCTGGCGCTCCGAACAAACCGCCGGCGGGCTTGGGCGCGCCAAAACCGCCTAAAGCGGGCGTCGAAGCTCCGAATCCGGACGTCGCTGGCGCCGACGAACCGAACAGGCCACCTCCCGAAGCAGGCGCCGACGAACCGAACAAGCCACCACTGGCAGAGGACGCGGGCGCACCGAACGGACTCGCAGCCGGAGTAGCCCCAAAGGCGCCTGGCGTCTGCGCTGCGCCGAACGGACTCGGAGCGGGAGTGGCTCCAAAAGCGCCAAGCGTCGACGTTGGTGCGGCACCAAATGCGCTCGGTGTCGGCGCAGCACCAAACGCGTTCGGCGCGGCGCCGAAAGCGCTCGGCGTCGATGCCGCCGGGGCGCCGAACGGACTTGCTGCCGCAGCCGGAGCGCCAAACGCGCTCGAAGCCGGTGCAGCGCCGAAAGCGCTCGGCGTTGCGGGGGCACCGAACACGCTCGGCGTCGAGGCGCCTGCACCGAACCCACCGGGCGTCGAAGATCCGGCACCGAACAACCCTCCACCTGTGGCGGTTGAAGCTGGCGCGCCGAACGCGCTCGGCGTCGCCGACGCCCCCCCGAACGGACTCGCCGACGCCGCTGACGCCCCGAAACCACCGCCCGCTGACGCACCGAATCCACCGGTCGTAGACGCCCCACCGAAAGCGCTCGGCGTGGATGCACCGCCGAAAGCGTTCGGCGTCGCTCCGAAGGCACCCCCGGTCGCCGGCGCGCCAAACGGCGACGCTGCGCTCGGGCTCGCCCCGAACCCAGTCGAACTCGGCGCCCCGAATCCACTCGACGCCGGCGCACCAAACGCTCCAGTCGACGCTGGCGCCCCGAACGCCCCCGGTGCGGGCGACCCGCCGAACCCGCTCGTCGCTGGCTGATCGGCGTTCGCGTACGCCTCGGCTCGAATCTCCTCCGCGCTCTTCGCCAAATTCTCCGGCATCGCGCTGATCGAGTGCACCATCGCGTACGTCGTCCCCGGCGTCAACAATTCCTTATCCACGACTCGCGTCGCGCGATACCCCGTCGCCCCAGGGGTCATCGAACAGCTCACCGCCCGATGCGCCGTCGATCCGCACTTGGAGCACACGTGCTTGTTGTTACACCGCGCGCCAAACTTACAGCTCCCTTTGTTCCAAAACTTACACGCATTCGCCACCGGACTCGCGCTCTGCGTCGACTGCGACCCACCGAACGCGCTGGACCCACCGGCGCCGAATCCACCGCCCGCCGTCCCGAATCCACCGCTCGCGCCCGCGTGCGAGGCCTGTTGTCCCCCGAACGCCGACGTCGGCGCGCCGCCACCGAACGGGGACGGGGTCTGTTGTCCACCGAACCCCCCGAACCCACCGAACGCCATCGCGCGCGCCGGGCGAGGCGGGGTCTGCGCGCGCGCGCCGGGCGATCGATCGTCGCCGCACGGCGTGGCGAACCCTAAACCCTACACGCGCGCATCGGTTCACCCAACCTCCGAGGTGATGGAGATTTGCGTCCCTTCCATCGGTGGTGAAGGTGATTCAAATCACCTCGTGGTGCTCGAGGCTGAAAGGGAGATTGCTAAAATTCTATACAACTGTAATTTTGTGATGGTGATGCACATCGTACCCGACCGAGACGCGACGCCGTCGACGCGACCGCCACGTCAGCGCCGCACGTCGACGCCCGCGACGACGCGCGCGATCGTCCAGCGATGCCCGGGCGCGTGGGGAAGTTTCTGTGCGTCGTCCCGCCGAAGACGCTCCGCGTGGACGTCGAGAGCGGACGCGCGACGCGCTCGGGGCCGGTGGATGGGTTGGAGGAGGCGCTCGACGCGCTCGAGTTTAAAACGTCGAGGAGCACGCTGGACGGCGGTGGCGTCGCGATCGGCGTCGGGCCGGGAATTCAGGCGTTCACGGATAATGAATTGATCGTCTCGTTCGTCGGACACCTCACGAATGTGGATTATTTGGCGTGGAGGTTGTTCTCGGACGAAGGGCGGAGGGGGGAGAGGGCGCCGAGCGCGCTCGAGGCGGCGCGACAGCTCGTGGGCGGGCGGTGCTTTGAGGCCGAGCTCGTGTGTCACCTGTATAAGACGTTCGGGACGAAGGCTCTTCCCAAGCTCAGGGGGAAGTTTGCGTTCGTGGTGTTCGATTCGAAGAGCGTGCGGGTGTTCGCGGCGAGAGACGCGAGCGGAGAGTACGATTTAAAGTACGCTCGAGACGACGACGGCACCGTCGTTGTGGCGAATTTTTCGGGGGCGAATGAGATGCTGCCGAGTCGTCGAGATCTCTCGGAGATTCCGCCGGGATGCTACGTTTACGGGCATCGAAATATGGTCCCCAGCCGCTTCGCAAAGACGCTAGCCGAAAAGAGCTCGGAGCTCGCCGCGGCGGCTGCAGCGGCCACGCGCGCGCTCCGCGGCCTCAACGTGAAGTCTCGCCGACCTCTCGACGTTCGACGCATATCTAGCGATCACTATGAACACGAAGACGTGCTGTGCGACGACAGAAAGCGCGCGCTTGAAGATTTGGATGGTGGGCACGAGTACGAGTCACACGAGAGGGCGAACGAGGAAGAGGACATCGAACCGGGGACAGAGGAGGATCACAGGACAGCAGAGGTCGTGGCTCTCAAGACTGCTAGCGCGGCGATCAAACGCATCGCGAGCGGTTACAACATGTCCGGTATGGTTCGCATGGACGGTGTCAACGCACTCGCCGCCGTCGGCATGGCGGACTCTGGAAATCTGGACGGTTTCCAACTCGATCGCGTACCTAGTCGTACTGGTTTGTTGAGCGACATGGTCAAGGTTGCCTCATTCGGCGATCTCAACAAAGAGTACGCTAGAAAGGGGAGCATCAGTGATTTGATGCACGCGGGTGTGTCGTCGCCGAAGAAGAGCGGTTTGGACAAACCAGACCGCCGCGCTTCTTGGACCGATCTCACCGTTCTCGTGGCTTCGGGCGAAACCCGACAGGCAAACAGTGATGAATGAGCACCCAATCTTTTTGAATGTCACACCTTAATACACCTAATACGTACTACCGCAAGAGTTGTAATCTAGAGCTCCATTTCATAATTTCAGCTAGCAGTTGACGTGAGTCACCCCGATGAAGGACACGCTGCCAGAGTTCGTCACCTCCTCAGATCCGTGTCGGTCGTGGTTGACTATCATTCCCGTCGCTTCCTTCTCACAATCGATCACCACAGTACCGTCTTTCGATACGACCTCGAGCATTTTGCCGAGTGGGTGTAATCCAATATTACCCGCCCCGGTGTAAGAACCACTACTGATTTGAACCCGATCGCGATTAACGTAATACCCGAAGCCTTTGTTGACGGGAATTTTCGAGGCGCTACCGAACTTCATCGTGCGAAACTCTGAACTACCTCTGATGCCCGTTTTGAGATCGCCCAACTCGTAAGACAATGCGTAGGATCTTGCTTCGCCGAGTGCGGCCTCGAAGGAACGCTGCAGCGTCAGATACGGTTTGTTTGGTGTGCCGTCGCCGTAAGTGTCAGAGCCCGACTTAGAAACGTAGATGTCACAGAACAGGAACTTCGCGGACGAATCATCGCTATACGTCTCTCCATTGTCCACGCTGACTGTAATTGTCTTTTCGAAGCACGGACGAAACGTTCCAGCTACTTCACCGCCAGAACGCGGATCGTGAGCTTTGGTAATACACCGCACGCGCTGCACACTATCGAACTGAGCGTCAAGAATCATGTCTCCTGTGCCCGTGACAGAGTCGTGCAACTTACACTTCATTCTGTCCGATGGAAAGAAGCCTTGTCCATGTATAGTTATTTCCGTGTTACCGTAGAAGGGTCCCCGTGCGGCATACGTGGTCTCTTCGTGCGTCGTCGTTGCGGAGACCACATTTGGTTTGCCTCCGTACACTCGGATGAGCCATCGATCGCCGTCGACGTGATGCGTCCCGGATGATGTGAAGCGGATCCTTATGCCTTGACTTAGTAGACCACCCGGCGATCCCGACAAAGCGACTGGAATCGCGCGACCAGTTTCTATCCAGGCGACGTTCGATCCGATTGCGCTGTGTAATCTCCATCTAAAAGTTTCGCTTCCAGACGTGGCGCCGTCGATGACGACTTCATACCACGCGACACCACCGCCCGTGTAAGTACCCTCTACGACCAAATCGTTCCTATTTCCCGAGCCTGTCGTCAATCCTGCCTCTGTTGTGTGCGTAGTGACCGCGTTGGCGTAATTTGTCTTCATGGTACTATCTATCGTACCATCGTCCGCATAGATTGGGCTCACTGAGTGCTTCGACGACGTAAGTGTCAGTGCGATTCCTGCTTTGTACGACGCGGCGTTGGCCGAACCATCGTAATAAATTGGAACGTCGCAAAACGTGGTGTTGTCAAAGTACGTGAACGTCGTTCCCGAGCCGCTATCAGCCGGCGGGGCTCCGTCCGCGCCACCACTTCCCCCGTGGTATGTCACGCCGTCGTTGGAGACGTACACCGTCACCTGCTTTCCGCCGTGATCGTTCGAGTCGTCCTGACTACTCACCCACGGTGGTGTAACACATTGTATTTCGTTATAATACAGCCACTCCGCCTTAACCGTGTTTGCTTTCGAAGCGCCAGTTTCGAAATCTGACGACGACGCGTCGATAAGAACAATCATCCCACCCATGAAAGACGCTGTCGTGCTGTGATAATACACATAATCTGGCATGGAGGATGTCGGCGTGAAGTACACCGAACCGTTATCTGTCGGGTCGGTGAGTTTATTCTCGTAACTTTTCTCCCAGTTCGATGGCTCGACAGTGGAGATGTAAAACGGAAAGTTCGCTACCGACGAATCCAACGTGAATGTGTACGTGGTGTCCCTCTTCAGAATGAACGACGGACCCTCCGTCACGGCACCATCGTTCAATCGGGCGCTCTTCACCGTGTAGCCCACTTCACCACTTCCACGTCCGAACCATGGGTGCTTCGCCGTCTTCGTCATCGTCCCGATTGTGAACGTTGCCGTCGCCGACGCGTCCACAGGATCTCCAAATCGACATCGTAAATGCGGACCCGGCAAGAAATTCCCATCGGAATTACGAATCTTTACCACCGCACCACCACGCGAGTGCCCTGTCGCGTTCTGAATCACCCACGTCCCAGTGGGATTCGTGTTCGAGTACTCAAACTTCAAGTACGTCCCCTCGTGCGCTTCGTTCAGCGGCGTCGTCGACCATCCCACTCCGTTGTTCGACACCGTCACGTGCGTCGAACCGAGCACTCCCCTCGGCGGCGTCACCACCTTAATCGTCCCGAAATCTACGTACGTCGCCTTCACCACGTCGATCTCCGAGGTCATCGTCGACGAGTCGTAATACGCGAAGCGCGCGCTCAGGCCCGCTTCGTTCGCGAACCCCCCGCCTCGGATCGTCACCTCCGTCCCGCCCACGACGTGTCCAAGGTTCGGCGTTATCGACGTCAGGTACGGCGGGGCGACGTAACGCGGGAGCCGATAGCCCGCGACGCATCGGAGCGTCGACAACGCGATGACGAATGCGCAGAGCCGCGGGACGCGACGCGCAACGGTCGAGGACGTGTCGCGCGCTCGTCGGCGATGCGTCGATGCGCGCGCGTCGACGCGAGCGCGCATGCCGCGAGTGTGCGAAGTGCGCGCGCGCACGAGGTACGAGTGGCGACACAGCGAGGTATGACGCGCGAGGAGGGTGAAGATGGGAGGACGCGCGCGCGGTGACTCGAACGGAGTCTCAGAGCGCGCGGATTCAAGGTCATCTATGCGTGGAGTACTTTGTTTCAACGATTGTCTACTTGGACGGGGAGACGTTTTGACGGAGTACCTTGAGTGGGGACGTCATCACCGCGTCGTGCGTGTTGTAGGCGACGCTCTTGCGCACGGCTATGGCCTCCTCGGACGTGTACTCGCTGAGCTGACCGCTCGCGGCGAGGATGAGTCCCATGAACGGTGGCGATGGCCTACCGGGACGAGATTTGAACTCCGGGTGGTACTGACAACCGACCATGAAAGGGTGACCGTCGACTTCGCACACTTCCATTCGCGTCTCGGAGTCGTCCTTGCCGACAAACTTCAAGCCAGCCGCCTCGAGCTGCGGGACCATGTCCGGATTCACCTCGTATCTATGACGATGGCGCTCGTCGACGTACGGCACACCCCCGTACAGACGCGCGGCAATGCAATCTTGGGTTTGGAAGATGGTTCTTCGCGAGCCCAGACGCATTGTGCCGCCCATGTGTGTTTTGCTACCTTCAGGCATGAAGATAACCGCCGGATTCTTCGTCTCAGGTTCCATCTCCGTCGAGTGCGCGTCGGACAAGCCGAGGACGTTACGCGCAAACTCGATCACCATACTCTGCATGCCGAGGCAAATGCCCAAGTACGGTACCTTGTTTTCCCGTGCGTACCGCGCCGCAAGCATCTTGCCCTCGACGCCTCGCCCGCCAAAACCGCCCGGAACTAAGATACCTTCCGCCGCCTTCACGCTGGCCCACGCCGCGTCGTACTTAGCGACGTCTTCGCTTTTCGTTTCATCCTCCAAATCGCTCGCTTCGATCCACAGCAAGTTGAGCTTGCGATCGCATGCGATGGTGCTGTGCAGCAAAGCTTTGGTGACGGACAAGTACGAGTCACCTAAACCAGTGTACTTACCCACGAGGGCGATGGTCACCGGCGTGTCGATGACGTCCCACTTGTTCGCGCGGTACGCCCATTGCTCGAGATCGGGTTCCTTGAACGGAATCTTGAGCTGGTTCATGATGCTCTCGAGCGCGTGTTGCTCGTGCATCACGAGCGGCACGTGCCAGATGTTGCTCACGTCGCACAAGTTTATGATACACTTTGGGTTCACGTGGCAGAAGAGCGCGAGCTTATCCATGACGCTCTGCTCCAGCGGAAGCTTGGATCGACACGCGAGCAAGTGCGGGGAGAGACCGGCGGAGCGAAGCGCTTGCACCGAGTGTTGCGTCGGCTTGGTCTTTTGCTCTCCCACGGCGCCAACCACGGGCACGAGCGAGACGTGAATCAAGCAAAAGTTATCACTTCCGACGCGGAACTGAAATTGCCGCAAAGCCTCTATGAAAGGCATCGACTCGATATCACCCACCGTACCACCGAGCTCGATCACGCACACGTCCGGGACGCCGTCGGTCCCGTCCACCGGCACGTGCGCCACGCGCTCAATCCAATCCTGAATCTCATCCGTGATGTGCGGCACCACCTGCACCGTCTTCCCCAGATACTTCCCCTCGCGTTCCTTCGAGATCACGCTCTGTCATCATCGCACCACCGCATCGTCAGTGATCCGTGCAGCATCAACCGAGTCCGTCGCGTCTCGCGCGCGTTCGCGTCTGTTTTTTTTGAAATCGCCATCTCTCCAACCCCCCGCGCTCGCACCTGATACACCTTCCCCGTGGTGATGTTGTGATCCCTCGTCAACGACACGTCGACGAACCGCTCGTAGTTCCCGAGATCCAGATCGCTCTCTCCGCCGTCGTCCAACACGTACGTCTCGCCGTGTTCGAACGGGGACATCGTGCCGGCGTCGATGTTAATGTACGGGTCGATCTTCACGCTCGTCACCCGCAGACCGCTCGCCCGGAGCAACACCCCGACGCTGGACGCGGTGACGCCCTTTCCCAGGCCGGAGACGACGCCACCGCTGACGACGACGTACTTCATCGCGGTCGCGTTCGAGTGCGGCGCGGCCGCCGCGCGGGCGACCACCCGATGGGGGTCACGTTCCAGTCGCGACTCGTCGACACTCGATGAGGGTCACGCACGAGTGGTGACTCGTCGACACTCGATGGGGGTCACGCACGAGTGGTGACTCGTCGACACTCGATGGGGGTCACGCACGAGTGATGACTCGACGCGTGCGCACACACGAGACATCATCACGACATCATCGCGCGGACGACGCACGCGACGCGCGAGATTCCCGCGCGGGTGATCCCGCGGTCGCCCGCGTCGCCGTCGCGACCGCGCGGCGCGGGCGAGTCGCTGGCGAGGCGCGCGCGCGCGCGTCGACGCGGGCGCGCTCGACCATGGATGCGGTCGACGGGCGCGCTGGAGGGGAACGCGATGCGCGCGCGGACAAAGCCGAGGCGACGACGGCGCGCGTCGATGGGTCCGCGTCCACGGAGGCCCCGCTCGAGCGCGCGTTCGGGGCGTTCTCGTTGGGCGCGAGTCGCACGAGCGCGGGCGGGCGCGGGGGGGGGGGGAGACGAAGTTTTCGACAGCGAGCGACGGCGCGGGGCGCGCGCGCGGAGAGCTCGAGCGATGGGAAGGGGACGGCGAGTGAGGGCGTTGAGGCGCGGCGGGTGATGTGGGGGGCGTTCGCGGAGCGCATGAATCGCGAGCAGACGAGTCCTGTGAAGACGTTCGAGTTGAACGCGATGCCGGAGAAGCGGAGTTCGCGGAGGACGCCGAGCGCGAGCTCGACGGATGGAGAGAGGGAGCGACCGAGCGTCGCGCGCTCGATCGAGCGTGAGTTATTGGAAGATATGAATGGTGAGAGCGCTTCGGCGCCGGAGATCGTGACCTCGCCCGAACCCATGGCGGTGGACTCTCCGGGCGAGGACTCGGATGCGAGCGAATCGATGCGCGTGACGCCGCCGCCTTCAAAGTTTAGTATGGGCGCGAGCGGGGCGAGTGGCTCGGGGACTAGGAAGAGTGCGTCTTTTAGAAGTAACGCATCGCCTCTACGCGTGGAAATACGGACGGAGTCGACGGAGGCGGAGACACCGGCGTCGACGAAGAGCGAAGAGTTCACCTTGAGGGCATCTCCCACATCACCCGTCGTGAGTCCAGCAGAGGCAAAGAAGTTTACGTTCAACGCGCCGCCGTCGAAGAGTCCGTCGGTGATGAGGAAGGTACGGTCGCCTGATGCATCGAATGAAGCCGGTGGGATTTTCAAGATGGGAACAGATGGTGTGCAGCCCACGCCCAAGCCTCGTAGTAACAATAGGTACGCGCAACGCGCTGGAAGTATCAGACGCACCGTGAGCGGTGGAACGCCGACCACACCCACCGTCTCCGAGGTTGAGGAATTGACGTCAAAGATAACGCTCGATAAAT
>NC_014426.2:539057-570207 GCF_000214015.3 Ostreococcus tauri | reverse complement strand
TTCGATGAGGGAGGACGCGATGACGTCCACGACGTCCCCAGCGCACTCGGCTCGCTCCACCGCAAACTCCATCGCGTCGCGTACGTCATCTCGAGATGTGGTGACGTGGCGCAAGATCTCTTCGAGACTTTTGCGATCTTCCGGCGAGAGCTTGGTCCCAGAGCGCTTCATCGCACTCTCGGATGTTGATGGTGGTATCCAACGCGCTCCGCCTCGAAACATGATGAACGGGTCGATGCGCCACGACGTCCATCCGTCACCCTGGGCGAATGCGAAGACGCGCCATCTGTAGTACACGCTCGCATCCGATGACGCATCAAATAGAAAACGAAAGTCCTCGTTTTGCAACTCTCGAGCCTTGAGCGCTCGCTCGAACGGCACGCCGTCTTCAGCGACGTACGCAGCGGTGACGTCGATGCGCCTCCGAAGTTCGTCGTCCTCTGGTACGCGAACGATCACGTCGGGCGCACCGTACGCCGAGCTTGTCGCCGCTGGCTGTTGACGTGGCGCCTCCCTGATCGTTTTCGCGGCCGCCCTTGACAGAAGCTCCGCGGCTTTGGCTTCACTCTCGTTCGTGGGCCACGAAGCGCGCTCGGGCAGACGCATCGCCTTGGCCTCCTCTACGTCAACCACGCTCCCCAAAACCGTTGCCCCTCGCATCTCTCGCACCGCTCGCTCCGCACTCGTCCTCGACATGAAGCACACGTACCCACCCGTCGTCCCGCTCTCGATCTCACCCTCTCGCGGCTGCCAAATTTTCACGCTCGCGATGCCGCCGAACCGCTCGAACGACCGCGCGAGCGACAGCTCATCCACGTCTCGCGGTAATCCGTGCACGCGAATGTTTGTCGTGCGATCCAACGTTCCCTCTGATGTGTCTCTCCCGCCCGCACGCGCCGTCGCCGAGTCCTCGCACGCGCGCTCGCGCGCCAACTCGTGTCGTCGCTCGTCGTTCGCCACGAACTCCTCGAGCA
The DNA here is from genome assembly GCF_000214015.3 of Ostreococcus tauri. Lineage (NCBI taxonomy): Eukaryota > Viridiplantae > Chlorophyta > Mamiellophyceae > Mamiellales > Bathycoccaceae > Ostreococcus > Ostreococcus tauri. Next base: position 569,233 of record NC_014426.2, on the reverse strand, counting down.
TTACGTCCATCACCCGCGCTCGCTTCGTCGCGGCATCAATACGCACCGCGCGCGCGTCATCGTCATCGCCGTCCTCTCGCGCACGTTTCGCGTCGTCGTCACCGAATTCGTGCTCAAAGTCACGAAGAACTTTTTCAGCTTCTTCGGCGTCTCGCTCGGCGCGTTCGGCGCGCTTCGTGCGCTCCACCGCGCGTCTGGACGTCGTTGACGGTTTATTTCGACGTTTCGCGCGGTCGGGGTCGAGGGCGAAGCGCATGGGACGAGGGCGACGCGCGCGCGCGAGTGCGCGTGTGTCGCCGAGTTGTTGCGGCGCGCTGGGATTTCATCGACGCGAACGTTTTCTACGGTCGTCTCGCGAGCGAGATGACGACGATGACGATGACGTGTACGATGACGAGCTCGGCGATGGTGATCGGCGGCGTCGACGACCTCGACCTCGGGATCGACTGGATGAGCGTGAATAACTCGACGACGAGCTCGAATAGCTCGAGGATCCCGAGCCCGAGGACGAACTGCTGCTCGAACTGCTGCTGCTCGAGGTCGATCTCTTCGGTGCCGTCTTAGGTGCGGTTTTCAACCACTCGCGCATATCCTCCGTAAGAGCGCCGAGGGAGATGGAGGTGAAGAAGTTGATGCTGAAGCGCGTGTTCCTCGGCTCGTCTTTTGGCATGATACCTTGAAAGTACTCGCGCATCTCCGGATCCTGCAGCCGCTCGTTGAGCGATTTCAATCCCATGGCCTCCGCGAGCTCCTGGAAGAGAATCTTGATGAAAATTCTCGAGCTCGAAGTCGTCGCTTCTTCGGTGAGGGATATGTACGCCAGGCACGTCCACGACATCGCATCCGTCGAGAGCAAGTGGGCGAAAAACTTGGCAACGTTTCGGAGCTTATTCGTCTCCAATCGATGAATCGTGCTGTACTGCTTCATAAACACCTCGTCGAAGAGTCGGGGGTATATTTTGTTGATGAAACAGAATCGCTGCGCCAACAAGCCATAGTACCGCAGGTACGTGCGCTCCTGCGACGCGCACTCGACGAGCATCGTGCACAGCTCCACCTCGGCACCCGGAGGAATGTTCAACTTCATCAACTTGTGACCAGCCTCCTCAAAGTCCAAAGATGACATGATTGTCAGGTAGATCGTTCTTCTAAGATTTACTAAGTTGGTCTCGGTGAGATCGGCGATCTCCATCTCTCCCGGTCCGCGGTTCGCCGGATCCGCCTTGGCACCCTCGCTCGAGCTTGAGCTCGACGAACGACTGGATGAGCCGTCGCTCTCGCTCTCGCTCTCGCTCTCGCTCGACTCCCCCAGGATCTCTCGACGAATATCGGCGTACTTACGTTCGTTCTCCTCGAACTCTGGATCTTGTTTGAAGACGTCCAAACCAGCCTGCGCCTGCATCTCGTCGTCCAAACCAATCTCATGAACTAGTTGGTCGTCCTCTTCGACTAAATCGAGCTCGGGCGGGACGCCTCTCTTTCCCTCGAAACCACTCTTTCGAAACGCAAAAAGCCCCTCAATCATAAACTGCACGCGCTTATCGATCTCTCCTTCGTGGAGAATCCCTCTGAATCGCTCAAATATTCCGTGCAAACCCTGCGGCGTGAGCTCTTGAAGAGTGAAACCGCACTCCTTGACGAACTCAATCGCCACCTCTACGCTGTCATCTGTCGGCGTCTCCAGGAGCACGGTGAGCAGCTCCAGAGCGAGTAATTCGTGAATGAGCTGCGAGGCGTTCAAATCGTGCGCGTAAAAGGTCAGTCGCTCGCCCACGTTCGCGTTCGCGCGTCGCGCTCGGCGCGCGACGCGCGCGCTCGCGCCCGCCTCGTGACATCAGTGTTAAAAAGCTCGTATATGATTGTGGATCCTCACGGAAATCAGTGAGTGTTGCGTGATCATAATTCATCATCTGTCACGTTCAAGTTTTCGCGCGCGCGCGCGTCGCGTTACGTCGACGTACCTGCTGATTGATGAGCGCCGCCAAAAACCTCGTCGCCGCGACGCACACCGGCTTATCGTTCCTCTTATACGCCCTTCTAAACTGCAACACGCTTCGCTTGATCACCAACTCTCCAATCTCCGGAAATTTCGTGTTCACCACCGCCACGAGCGCGGCGAAGACCCCAGAGAATTGCGGCGACGCCATCTGCGACTTGAGCACGCTCCTCGCGAACAACCCGCGTCCGCGAATCAAATTCTCCCGAAACAGCTCCGGCACCACGTTCGCCACGTTCGACGCGTTCACCTTATTCACCAACCCATTTATCGATTTCTTCAGCGCGTCCCAGGCCATTCTCTGATACTCCTCCGAGCTCTTATCCCGCGTCTCGCGCATCATCTGCGCGAGCTTAAACGGCGGCACGTACGCCCCCCCCGCGCGCGTCCGTCCACCCCCCCCCGTCCGTCCCAGCGGCACCGTCGACGCCCCAGCGCGCGCGTTCTTCACCTCGCGCGCGTCCGTCGCGACTTCGCCCTCCTCACGCGCGTCGTCGTCCTTTGATGCATCGAATGAAGCCGGTGGGATTTTCAAGATGGGAACAGATGGTGTGCAGCCCACGCCCAAGCCTCGTAGTAACAATAGGTACGCGCAACGCGCTGGAAGTATCAGACGCACCGTGAGCGGTGGAACGCCGACCACACCCACCGTCTCCGAGGTTGAGGAATTGACGTCAAAGATAACGCTCGATAAATGTGATTTGCAGCAGACCGAGAAGCTCCGACAAGAGGGCAACGAGCTGTACGGAAAGGGGTTGTACGCCGAGGCAGACGAGTTGTACAGTAGAGCAATCATGCAGTTCGCGGCGGCGCCAAGAACAAACGCCGGGTTCGACAAAGATAATGAGAGTCCTTTGGGGCATGCGATTGATATATTCGTTGGACGCGATGCAGCCGTTTTATTAACCAACAGGGCGGCCGCGAGAATGATGATTCCGACCGATTCCACTCCAGACGACGAGCGGCGAACATTTCTGCTCAAGGCACTCACAGACTGCGAACGCGCTACGCGAGCAGATCCAACGTACTTGCGGGCACGCGTGCGATTGTCGTCGTGTCACATGAAGCTCGGTGATTTCACCGCCGCTCTACAATGCTTAGAAGACAGTCCATCTTCTGACGATATCGAAATGGAACACGTAAAGGTGGAAGCTAAAGCGGCAAATGAGAATTTAAACAAGGTTCTCTCGTCCGCGCTCGCGCTCGGGACGTGCCAACCCGGTCTCCCTCGACTATACAACGACAGTCGCGCGCGTGTTCTGAATGATACACACACGGGCATCGTGCGGAGTGTTTCCGCACTCGCCCACTACCCTCTCATTTCATCCGGTGAGAATGGAAAGGCGTTCATCGAGGCAAAAGCGACTCTCTACATCGTATGTGGAGCGTACCAGGAAGCGAGTGACTTCGTGGCGGAGATCGATCGTCTTGGGCTCACAAACGATTCATGGGTATCGGACTTTGTCTTCATGTCGAAATTTGGTAAAGGCGACCCATTGTCAGCATGTCAGTACGCGGAAGGACTGGAAAAATGCGACATTGACGTGGAGATGCTCGCGATGGCGCGCGCAATGCTCAATGGCAAGGACGAGGGCAACAAACTATTCAACGCTAAGGAGTACACTGAGGCCGTCGTCGCGTACACGAAGGCGTTTGAGTTCGGCACGCAACCCATAGCGGCGGCTTATTGCTCCGTCATCCTCGGCAATCGAGCCGCAGCATATCAAGGCTTGAACGAATATCTCAACGCCTTGGCCGACTGTGGACGAGCGTTGTCCTTCAATCCGTGGAACATCAAGGCGCTAAGTCGACGTGCGACGTTGCACGAGAGCATAAGATGTTGGGAAGATGCGATAGATGACTTGCGTTCGTACATTGAGATTGCTGGTAACGCGCAGTACTCGCTGTTCTCAACGGAGCGTGAGCGAAAAGACGCCTTGGCCATGGCGACAGACCGACTGCGACGACTCGAAACCATCAAAGACACGCAGAGAAACTCGCAGGTAGACATGTACCGCATTCTTGGACTCGAAGATCTGAAGGAGAACGCATCAGCGGCGGATATCAAGAAGGCTTATCGCAATTTGGCGCTCAAGTATCACCCGGACAAGGCAAATCGAAGCATGCCCGCGTGGGCGCCCGCTCACGAGTTGCACGACGATGCTGATCGTCTCTTTAAGCTCTTGGGCGAGACCAACGCAAACTTGAGCGATCCAGCGCTTCGCCGCGTCTACGACGAGACTGAACGCATTCGCTCCCACGGCGATAATGCCAGATACACGAGATCGAGCTCTTGGTCCTCCGCGTCGACCAACGACTTTCAATACGGCCACGACGCGGCGGCATGGATGTCCTCCCCGCCTCGTCGAAGCCGCAACTCCCGCATGAACCGCAACCAATCGACCGGGAAGAATTATTACTGGAACTATTAACGCCGTAGCCGTAGACCATCTAGGCGATGTGTACAACAACCACACGAAGCAGAAAAAGTGAAATCTCCCCGCGGGCACGCGTCGTCGCTCACCGCGCCGCGCGCGGACGTGAGACGCTGCGTCGACTGCCTCTGTGCCGCTCACGCCTCGCGCGCGGCACCGCACGCGACGAATGAGCACGGCGAAGTACTCTGGCATCGCCGTCGCGGCCGCCAACCGCGCGGCGCTCGCTCGACAGGAAGCCGACGCCGATCGCGAACAGCACGCGCACCGAACGGTGGACGCGAAATCGGAGGCGCTGTTGGCGCACTTACGGTCGACGATGACCGCGGCGGCGCTCCTGGGTGGCGACGCGCGCGGGACGAGCGCGAGCGGCGCGACGACGACGTCCGCGACGGCTCGCGCGGCGACGAAGACGTCGAACGCGAATCCATCGGACGCGCGCGCGCGCGTCGAGCGCGTCGAAGAACCCGCATCATCTCTACATCGTCCCGAGGAGAAGCGCAGGATGAGCAAAGCGGAGCGAAAGCGATTGAAACGCTCGAGAGACGACGCCACGGCGCGGACGTCGGTTCCCGCCGCGACGGTCGACCCGGTGGACGTCCACGACGACGCTCGCGCCCGCGAGAGAACGCGGAAGAAGCGGAAGAAGAAAATTAAGCCAACCGCGCGCGCCGAGCGCTCGACCTAGCCCGCGCGTCGTCACCGCGTGTAACGCCCTCGACGTCGCTCGTCGGTTCGCCCGCCGCGCCGCGCGGTGCCTTCAGCGCGTCCCGAGTGGCACGCGTTCGTTCGCCGCCGCACACCTCGTCTCGCGCCGCCATGGATGCGTTCAAGGCGAAGAAGGAACAGTTCGACGCGTGGCTCCGCGCGCAGTCCGCGCCGGTGCGTCGAGCGAGGCGACGCGGTCGATGCCGACGCGATCGCGACGAGTGGTTCTAGGTCGATCGCGCGATGACGGCTGGGAAGATTGCTTCCCGTGGTGAACGACGCGCGACGCGGGCTCGCTCGCGTCGGGAAGACTGACGACGGATGTACGCGTTTCTCGCTCGCGCAGGTGGAGATCGGGGTGAGCACGCTCGGAGGCGCGGCGCAAGGGAGCGTGCTCGGCTACGGCTTGGGCGTGATGAACAAGTCGCTCGAGGCGCAGGCGGCGACGATGCCGGGAGCGAAACCGCCGATGGCGCAAGGGAGCTTCAGTGGACCGCCGAAGGTACTCGCGTTAAATTTGGCCGTGTTCTCGGCGGTGCAGCAGGGCTTGACGCTGGCGATTAAGAAGTATCGCGGCGGCGTGGAGGATATTCAGGGGTCCATGATGGCGATGTTCGGCGCCGGGAGCGCGTTGAGTCTCGTCGGTGCCGCGACCGGGTCGCCGAGCGCAGCAATGGGCGGGGAAGCGCCGAAAGATGCCGCCGGCGTGGCGACCGACGCGGTGAGGACGGGCGCGCTCTTTGCGCTGTTGAACGGGGCGTTTATGAAGGTCGGACAGATGTTCAGCGGGAAGGACGCGACGCAGGACTACCTCTACGCACACGGCACACACATGCTTACGAAACTTGGGCTCGAAAAGTACGAGAAAAACTTCCGTAAGGGTCTTCTCACGGATGACACGCTCATGTTGCTGAACGATAGCGCCCTTCAAGAGGTGCGAATTCCCCCAGGGCCACGTCTCAAGATTTTGAACTACGTCGACGCGGCTCGCGCGCAAGCTTTCCGGCACCAAGAGCAGCTCTCGCTCGCCGTGCCGTCGCAGAATGCGCCGGATCAGCCGTCGCCGTAATCATAATATGAATGGATATAGGTTACCGTAGGATTGTGAATATCAAGTCAAGACCGTCAGAGTATCAAGTATAAACATGAAGGCGAAACAAAGCGGCGAGACAAATTCTGACTCCAAAAGAAGTCACATTACAAGACAGGACGTACCAGTGTTAACAAAACGTGATGCGAAAAACATGCTTCTTAAGCATTCTTTCTTTTCTTCTTGGACAGCGCGAGAGTCATCGACGCCTCGGTGACACGACCCACGTGTGAGTGCGTAGAGTAGTGCACGGCGTCGACGGACACTCCGCTGTTGTGTAACGCGCGTCGACAGCTCTTCAAATCGACACCAGCCTCTTTTTCACGACGACGCTGCTCTTCGCGTTCGGTTTCGGCACGAACCATGCCGGAGCGAAGGGCTTCGTAGAAGCAAAAGAAGATGGCCGAATTGATACCATTCGAAATCGCGCGAGGACGAACGCCAGTGAAGAACGCTCGGACGCGACCCGTGCCTGCGGGCGAGTCTTTCCAAACGCTCATAATGGCGCCGCCGAAGCTGGGGCGAGATGAGGCGTTGCACATCATCCGGGTTTTCACCACATCCAAAGGAGTAGTAGCGGCGGCGGCGACGGAGCCCGCGATGAGGCCCATCGCGATGTCGGCACCAGCGCTACTTTCATCCTTGCTCTTCTTTGTAAACGTGCGATGCATCGTTCGAAGAGTCTCATACGCTGCAAACTTGACAGCCATGTCTGGGACATCTTCAAGAAGCGTTGGAATATAACCGGTGAATAAACCCCGGGGACCGGCGGCTGCGGTGATTCTGCGTCCGGCGGTGATGACGTTCGGGTACACACCGGCTTGCACCGAACGGATGCAAACGGCGGCGGGAACTTTGACGATGGAGGAGCCGAGAGCGCCGATACCTCCCGCGACGAAAGCGATCGTCGAGACGGGCATATCAGACTTCTCTTGCAGCAACTTCTTTGCAGTGCCGTAGAACGCAAAGTACGTACCAATGGCAAGGCCCGCACCGGAGGCGGCGCCGAAGCAGCCCTTATATAACATACCGAGCTCAGCAGTCGCCTTAAGCGCTCCAGCCTTCGCCGCGGACGTCAAAGATCGCTGCCCAAGGCTCACCGCACCGTTCGTGACCGCACCCAAACCCACACCGTACTTACCACCGCTCGGCAGAGTGCTCGCGGCAGTCGTAGACACACCCTTCAAGGCGGCTTGCATGCGCACCTTCACCGTGTCCAAAGGATGGATCGTGCTTTGACTTGCCGCTCGAGCCAATCCCCCGGCGATAATGTCCTTCACCGGCACAAATCGCGCGATATCCTTAAAAACGGACGTCTGCGCTACGGTGGGCATCGAAACCTCCACATATTCCTCACCGTGTCGCCGCGGACGGGTGAGCCGCCCGCGGCGTTGGAGCAGCGTCTGCGCGGACACTTCTGTTTTCCCCATTTGATTTGTTTTATTCGTTGTCGTATAAGCGACTGAAGTTTTGTTCTTGTCTTGTAGTGAATCTAAGTCAGTTGACTAGCGAGCAGCTATAGTAATACACAAAGAATATACACCCTCTAAAAAGAAAGGACACTCTTCGCGTTTGCCGCCGCCTCGCTCGCCCCCAACTCGGAAGCACTGCCGATCAGAAGTTGCTCGTCTAGATGCTTAAGACGTGCCTGTAGCGACTGTTTCACCTGTTGCGCTTTACTCGGCGCTAGAGTCGTAGATAGACTGCTTAGCGCCTTCTTCTGCCAAGAACTTTCCTCCTTCCACGCGAGCTGTAAACTCCGTAGATCTATCGCTGGAAATGGTACGCGTACGGAAGCTCCGTGTGCGCACTTCAAGTTCACCTGTTCGCGTAAAGCGAGCCGATTCGCGTCACGACGGTCAGTGTCCGAGCCATGCACGTACGCACGCCGTGACGATGCGACGTCTCGTCGCATCGAAGCTTTTCAACAAACTAACACCGAGTCGTCCAACACACTGATTCATTCATCTTTCTTCTCCTGGGTCGAGCGAGTCAACGTTCGGAATCACGCACCGTCTCGCGCGTGTAATACGCCTGCGCCGCGTCGTTCCAGGCCCCCGACGTGCGTCCCGGGACCAAGACCACGGACCAGAGTAAAACCTACGTCGCGTACACGCCAATCGTCAGTCACGCGGTCGTCTTAAAAGCGCATCGCGCGCCGCATCGTCGTTCCCGCGCGAACTCGCGGCTCACGTCCATCGCGTCGAATCATCCCCGTACCTCGAGCGCGCAGATGAACAAGATTGAATAAAACACTCGAACGGGGGAAGAAAAAAGTTCTCCAACGATCGACGCCTTGACGCTCCGTTTATTCGCAAAGTTGGGTTTGCTCACGCGACGCATCGCCGCATCGCTCGCGCGCGATCGCGACTGTCCTCCGAAGTCTCGCGTGCGCGCTCCCCGAGCGCGTCTTTACCGGCGATGACGAAGCAAACGCGCGTTGACTGAAGAAAACGAGTTCCTCGATCGATCGGCCCGGTTTGCGACTCGCGAGCGCCGTCGCACGGAGGCGGTCGTCGCGAGATGGCGACCGGAGGTAGTCGGTGGCGTGGGCACGACGGCGGGAGTGCCAACGCAATATGGGCAAACAGTATGGAATGTGTCGGCGGCTGGTTTCGAGCGTTGCATTTCAAAACGTTCATGGACGCGCGGAGACGCGTAGTGAAACGTCGACGACGGGACGCCCACGGGTGACAGTCGGTGAGGCAAGGGGCACGGATGATACACTACAGGGGTCTAAAAAAGGTTGACGAAGCGAGCGCGGCGACGGCGTCGGGGTCGACGGGCAGATTGGCGGAGAGACTGACGGCGTCGCCAGAGGCGTCGATGAAGCAGTCGTCTTCGATCCGGACCCCGATCCCGCGAAGGTCTCTGGGGATGGTGATGTCGCTGGGGGCGAAGTATAATCCAGGTTCGATCGTGAAAGCGACCGAGCGTTCGAACGGAGTGGACACGGAAATGGATGGCACGTCGTGCGTGTCCATTCCAAGCCAGTGACCGACCGAGTGGGGATAATACTTGGCGTACTCTCCAGTACGAATGAGTCTCTTTGCCGACGTGTGTGGTAAGAGCTTAGCTAAACCCTTCGCCAGGATGTCTATGGAGAGCCGATGGATGTCCATGAGAGAGGTATCGCCGTCCGCGCGCGAGGCTCGAAGGCACTCCTGATGCGCCTCGAGGACGACTGAGTACACGTCTAGCTGCGCCTGCGTCCACTTCCCGTTGATAGGCCACGTGCGCGTGATATCGCTCACATAGCCATTGAGCTCGCAACCGGCGTCCATGAGCAAAAGATCGCCTTCTTCGAGCATCTTGTCGTTCTGATGATAGTGCACGACGCACGCGCCTGCGCCTGAGGCGACCACCGATGGGTACGCCAAACGATCGGCACCACCTATTCTGATCTCCGCCTCGTGATGCGCCATGACCGCTGCCTCCGTTTGACCCACCTCGCTCGTTTGAAACGCCCGCACGAACGCACGAACATCTAAATCTACGCTCCTCTTTAACAACTCCAACTCCTCCTCACTCTTTTTCCACCGCAGCCTGTGCGCGATGCCTCGTAGAGGACGAACTCCATCTCGCTCTCGAGCGTGCAGAGCTACCGCTGACATTGCTCTTCTCACCACCTCGCAATCTTCGTCCACTTTATCGACGTCCACAAACACCCCGCACACGGCGCGTCGCATCGCGTCCGCCACGCGTCCCACCGCCCGCTCGCCGTTCTCGTACGCCTCATCCGCCCCGAACACGCTCTCCGCCGCCGCCGCGTTGATTCTCTCACCGTCCCACGTCGTATACCGCTCCGAGAACTCGGGAACGACCAACGTATACGTGACGTCACGCTCGGACTCTCCGCGTTCGACGACGGCTACGCACTCGGCTTGCGTCACGCCCGTGTGATACCCAAAGTCCGCGTCTTGTCTGTACCGTCCCGCCGGGATCACCGTTCCCGGGAATTTCAACCCTGGAGCGCTCGTCAATATCGCGCACGACCGCGGCGGGAGCGCCCTGGCGAGCGCGTTGCGTCGCTCGGCGTACGCCGCGCGCGAGACCCCTGGGGTGAGGTCGCCGCGCGCGCGAATCACGTGTGGGTGCGTCTCCGCGGTGGGTTGACCGGCGACCGCGGTCGCGAACGCGGGCGCGGCATCGGTGGCGAACCGCCGCGCGCGCTCGCGAACGCGCCCGAGCGCGGTGCGCATGGAGACGAGTGACGCATTCGGCGGCGAGCGACGGGTATTGACAAACAAATGTGCGCGAATCGAGCGATGGGCTACGTCTGAAACCGCGAGCGACGGGTCACTCGTCTCGTTTCTTCGATTTGGCGTCGCGCTTCGATCGCGTCGCGCGCTCGGTGGACGCCTCGGGCGAAACGAAGACGCCTCTGGCGGTTTCCAATACGGAGAAGAAACACGCCCCACCCAGACCGATCCACAGCACGCGAGGTTGGACCCCTTTGAAAAGCGCCATGGCTCCTTCTTCCGCCACCGTCTTCCTGACGCAGTGCACGACGCTTTTATACGTCTCCGGACTCGTCATCAAACGCGTCTTCACGACGTCGAGCGGCGTCGTCACCGCCCCCGTCGCCGCGCCCGCGATCGCCCCCAACACCCCCGCCTCCCCCGCACTCAACGAATCTCTACCGACCGTTTCTCTCCACGCGTTCTTCAACCCCTCGTACCCCGCGAACTCGATCGCGTCGAACGGGAGATCCCGCAATAAGAATGACCAATACCCGACGAAGAGTCCCGCCACCCCGTGCGCTCGGACGATCGCCCGCAGCCCCGTCGCCCCCCCAACCCCCACCTGCCGCCGCGTCTTTATCACCTCCGTGGGCACGCGCACGACGCTGCTCACCAATCCCCCCAACGCCGCCGCCGCGAGGTGTTCTCGCGCCCCCGGCTCGCGTCCCGCCGCCCGCCCGAGCGCCACCTTTGCCGGTTCATACGCCGCGAAGAACAGCGCGCTCGCCGGGGCGACGCCCAGGAGATTCCCCAACACCCCCGCGTACGCCCCGCGCGCGGTGAGCGCCCGCGTCCCCGCGCGCGCGGCTTGGAGCCGGGTCTTGAGCGTGTCCAGCGGGTACAACGCCGCCTCGACCGCGCATCCCGCCACCGCGCCCGCCAAAGCGTGTCCCGCGACCTCGCGCGCGGCGAGCGCGACCGCGCGGTCGTCGCGCCCGTCCGCGGCCGCGCTCGAGGGCGCGATCGCGCGCGACATGAACGCGCGGCGTCAGACGATGTCGCGCGAGACGATGGATGATGACGATGATGACGACGACGACGACGACGTGCGCGCGCGCTCGACCGTGCTCCTGGGCGACGCGCTCGGGGACGACACGCCGTTGTACGACGCGGCGCGCGCGGTCGAGGCGGCGATCCGAGCGCGGATGGGAGGGACGGGACGGGCGTATCGAGCCACCGTGCGCAGGCTGTGGGCGAATCTGCGAGCGAATGAATCGCTGCGACGCGGCGTGCGATGCGGCGCGATCGAGGCGGAGACGCTGGTGCGACTGGGACCGAGGGAGCTGGCGACGGCGTCGAGGCGGCGGGCGGACGCGGCGATGGTGGAAAAGTTGGACGCGGGACGGACGCGCGCGCTCGGGTCGACGGGCGGGACGGAGACGGACGCGCACAAGTGTGAGAGTTGCGATGGGTTCGATTGCGTGTACGTGGTGTTGAGCGATAGGAGAGACGTGCGTAAGGCTGAGATATGGGGTGGGGGGTCGGGCGGTGACGCGTGCGTGGCGCTCATCGCGTGTAAGACGTGCGGACACGAGTGGCGGGCCGAGATGGCGGCGTGATTTGTATTTTAAACGATTGATTCTTTGTTGCGCTGCGTGTTCAATATCAAAATGGCTAGTTGTTTATGAGCTTGACGACGTCTTCCTCGAGCGATGTGAACGCCTCGGTTCGAGAGAGGACGTGGAAGGCGGCGTCCCAGTACACGTCGCGCTCGGACTCGGCGCAGCCGCACTTTTGCAGAACCTTCTCCCTGAACTTCTTCGTCTTCATCGATCCGTCGGCCTTGGAGAGCATTTTCAACGCAATCTTTTGCCATTTCACTTGCTTCGCCTTTGCGATCACCGCTCGCTCGGCGTCGGTGATCTCATCGCCTTCGCCGAACGTCTTTTTCGACCCCGCGAAATCAGCACCCGCGTCTCGCCCTCGCTTGGCGCCCAAACCTTGACGGTTCTTGTTTGCCCCGGCGTGCGTGTCCTGGAATAGATTAATTTGATCGTCCTCGTCGAATCCGCGTTTTCGCTCGAGCGCGTCGACGTCTTCTCCGACATCCTTTTTGCCGTGTCCCTCCGGTCGGAATCCCACTCGCCATCCCCACCAATCCTCTGGCGGGGGATCAAACACCCACTTCGGTCTTTCAACAGCGATGAGCTTTTTCTTCTCACCGTTGCCCGTCTTTTCCTCTTCCTTCGATTCTTCGGACGCGCTCGTCGAGCCCGCGTTGTCGGCCCGCACCTCCGGTACGCTCACGAATCCGCCGCCTAAAATTTGTGCAAGATCCTGCGAGCTATAATTCGAAACCATCTTTTGAGACACTCGCTTCTGATACCGCCCAGCGTGACTCACCACAGACCGATTCACCACTATTTCGTTTTTCTTCGCCTTCTTCGCCTCCTTCTTCGCCCTCTTCGCCTCCTTCTTCGCCGCTCGACGCTCCTCCTTGCTAGCTTTACGTTTCTTTTCCGCCGGCGCCTCCTCCAATTCCTCCTCTGACGACGACGACGCCGTCGTCACCGTGCGCTCCAAACTCTCTGCACTATGCGTTCGATTCAGTGACTTTAGCACGTCGTCGAACGCGAGCGTGTTCATCGTCCAATCCACAGCCGTCTTTCCGCTCGCGTCGTTTCTCGCGTCCGCGCCGACGCCGACGAAATCCATGCGCTTCTTCGCCCGCACGTGCGTCGCGATCCCGTCCTTATTCTTCCCGAGCCCCTTACCCTCGACCCATCCCATCTTGCTCAGCAATCGCATGCCGAATCCATCGCGTTCGACGCCTTGGTAGAGCGTCTTCGGTCGCTCGGCCGCCGCCGCCGCCGGTCCCGACGCATCGTTCGCGCTCGGCATCGTCGACGCGCGTGAATCGACGACGTCTCGATCGCGCGGTGAGATAGAGACGTTAACTTGTCGCTTAGCGAGCGACTGGGCGACGCGCGCGCCGTTCGATGCGAAGTGAAGACGTAAAGGAGAGGCGTGAGAAAGTTTGTGCAAGGCGTCGACGCGCGACTGACAACTGTCCGCTAGGTGGCGTCTAAGAGAGCGCGAAGCCGAGCCTCTGCGGCGCGCTCGGCGGCTAAGAGGGATGGTATGATGGTATCGATGTCATCGTACGCGGATGGGTCGTCGGTGGTGCCGGGGGCGTTGGATGCGACTGCGGCGAGCCAACGCTCGGAAGCGTCCAACATGCGCGACTGGGCGGCGACGCGCCGGCGCAAATCATCCGCGGCCGCGCGTGATAGGTCGAGCGGTACGGAATCAAGCTCGACGATTCGATTCGTGCTTGGACGGGAATCGGGCTCGTCGAGCTTTCGCTTGCGCGACGTGGATTGGCTCGGTGCCGAAGCAGGCGTTGTCGTCAAGAGCTCTGGCTCCGGTTCATACGGAATGTGTGTGTACGATGGATGGCCCGGCGGCAGGTATATGCGCTCGTCGCGACTGCGACTCTCCAATCCACTCAGTAAGAGCGTGATCAGTGATTGGAATAAGCTGACCCAGGGGACGTCTTCTCGCTTGTGAAAATGCGGATCGTACTGCACCTGCGCAAGCATGCAGCGTCCATATTCGTCCGGATACTGCGGCAAAACCTTCGCCACGTACTCGATGAATGCGTGCGCTGGATTTTCCCCGACAATAAAATCAGGCAACCGAACAGAATTAAGCAGATTGATCACCTTTCTGCGACGTGCTTCAGATCTCCATCCCGGAGGCGGCAGCGCGGTGTCCACCAGACTGATCTCAACTGGAGGCCACTCAGCTCCATCGTCGCTCCTCGCAGCCTCCAGGATCTTCGACTCTACCTGATCGAGCGCGTCGTTGAATGCGCGAACACACGCCTTCGGATTCACGTGCGGCTTGACCGTCAAGTTGATGTATCCGGGACGCAGAGCCTCTTCTATTTCCGAAGATAAATACGCAATCCTCCTTCGCGGAGCCTTCGGGGAGCGCTCGGCCGCCCAGACGAGCATTTCGCCAAATCTCTCATCCGCCCACATCTCTGGACTTCCGCTCGGGAGGAATGTCACCAACGCATCTGCGATGCCAATGCTTTCGATGGAGCGCTCGATATCCTTACGGCGTGCGCCTTCTCGAGATACAACTAAGATTATGAGCGGCGTGTCACCTCTTTCAACGGCGGAGTGAAACGCTCGCAAACGCGTTAACTCATGGTCATCGCACATACCATCACCGCAATCAAGGATGAAAATACCCGCTGACGCACCCTTATCCGCGCCTTCCGGGCGTTCCATCATCGCAGGTACGTCTCTCACCACGATCCAAGCGAGCGGACCAATCTCAAAGCCACTTTCCTGCCCAGCCCCGAGGGCCGGAAGCCGGGTGCCGTACAGTGAGAGGATTGTTCCCGTGCCCGTCGTGGTCACGGACGCGCCGCCACTTCTAGTAAGCTTACTTCGGAGCCACTCGGCAGCTATCATGGCTGAAGGTGTTCGCGGTCGCGACGACGCCCGCGGTCCGGAATCAGCCTCGGCGCCTGTGCAAAGGAGACATTTCCAAACCAAAGCGCTTGGTGCTGCCATTGCAGCGGCGTCGTGTAGCGCTAAACCGATCGTCTGCGACATATCCAAAGCCGTACCGAACTCAGGAGAGCGCGATGATTCGATTCTTTCACGAAGTTGCGCCAGCACGTCTGTCGGTCGCGCCGACCCAGCGCTCACAGAGAAGAGCCCTTTACGACCCATGTTCAATGCAGGCGCAGGACTCGCCATGAGTAGTGCATCATCAATCAGCCTCTCTCGCTTGAATTCTTTCGCATTCATGCGCCATAGAGAGAACGAAAGACGTTTGACCATCATCTGCATTTTGGCTGTTTTCCGTGCCGCCTTTGCTTCAGCAGCTTGCCGACGCTCCGTCTCCTCAGCAATCAGCCGCTGGCGTTCTTTCTCAGCGGCTGCGGCTCGACGCGCACGCTCCTCGGCCTCCATCTTTGCTATGGCAGCTAGTCTCGCTGCTTCAGCTGCCTCTCGAGCGCGTTGCTCCGCGGCGAGTCGTCGCCTTTCAGCCTCTTCCTCGGCTCGCTTTCGCTCAGCTTCTGCGAGAGCTTGTGCTTCTACTTCAGCCTTAGCTCGAGCTGCCTCTTCCGCAATCCGTCTTTGTTCAGCCTCAGCGGCTTCCGCTTCTGCCTTTGCCTTGGCTTCGGCCGCTCTAGCCTCCTCTTCCGCGCGCTTTGCCGCCTCTTGAGCCTCCTTTGCTTTTCGATCAGCCTCATCGGCAGCAATTTTCTCCGCAGCCTTGCGCTCCTCAATCTCTCGCTTCTTGGCGGCGATTGCCGCGCGCTCAGCGGCGAGGGCCGCTTCTCGCTCGGCTATCTTAGCTCGCAACTCGTCTGCCTGCTTTTTCTTTTTCTCCGCCTCCGTCAACTGAGCGGGAGCTGCCTTGAGCGGTTGTGAAGGCGAGATGGCTGAAGTCACCTCGGGAAGCTTCTTCGCAAGGATTCTGCTCGCCTCGTCCTTACCAACAATCTCTAGCAGATACGACTCCGACCGCTTGTTTGTGACTAAATCTGAACGGCAAATAGGAAACTCCTCCGCAGGGGAGATATAGGACGATTCACGCATGATCACAGCGGGTGGTTTTTCGCCGCTCTTGCCCCGACTCACGTTCAATCCATGGTGAATACACAGCGCCTCTGTCTCAATATCGTCAGTATGTAAAAGGCGGGCGATTTCAGTGAGCCCCATGGCGAACTTTCCGAAAGTCGAGTTCATTATCTCCAATGCTTTGCCTCGGATGCTGTTGAAAAACTTGTGCAGGCAGCACGCTTGCAAGTAGGATGCTTTCTTCACAAGGCGGAAGAAGGCGGCGGCGTTGCTTTCGCGGTAGGCCCGGTGACACTCGAGCGCGAACACGACGTCTGGGTGCGCAAGAACCTCAGGACGGACCCCTCGCAAATCGTTCAGCATCTCCGAGCGCTGCACGGCGTATCGACCGTGTGAGTCGATTCTAAGCAACAGCTGATAACAGTACATCTCTGCCTCGGAATCAACGCTAAGCCGTTGTCCACGAGCAGCGTGATCGTCGTACATGTGACGCAATGACGTGAGAGTTTTCGTCAGTTGCTCTACGTTCAAATGCGAGTTGTGACCGTCTGGATTCGTGGCCGATGCGGTTTCTTCGCAGAGCTCGTGTTCGGCCAAAATTGTGTAACGAACCATCTGCTCCATCAGCTTCACTGCAAAAGAATCTGTAATTTGCTGTAGATTCAAGTCTTGACGAATCGAGCGTAGCCTGTCCCACAGGAACTTACTCTTTGTCATGAAGTCCTCACTTCTACCATCTAAAACCCTCCAGAGTTGATCACTCGCGAGCTGCAACCCTTTCTTCGTGCGAACCATGTCAGGCGTGATACCATCGACAATCCGCGTGTACTTCTTCACGCAAAGATCCGCGCTTGAGCGCGTTCGATCCGCTGAATCCACCCTTTCAAAAACTTCTAAATCGCCAGTTGAACTTCTAAACTCTCGTTCGCTCTCGGGACACATCAGATCGCAAGTCCCAACTACGTGTCCCTTCCCTGCGCTCACTTCTCCCAGCTCTTCTCCCATCACGGCTGACGTCGATGGCTCCTCGTTAGTCAGCCTTTCAACTAATCCCCGCGGCTTCGGTGGTACAAATGCCTTCTTTGCGTCGTCATCTGGTTGGGCTCCGCCAAACGTGAACGGCTGTGGTACGGATGGCGATTTGAAACTTGGCGTCGGAGCGAACGGCGACGCGCTCGCGTTCAAGCTCTGGTTCGCGGGAGTTGAGCCGAAAGCGATTGTTGGTGCCGTCATCGGTGCGGTTGCGCCGCCGAAACTACTCATGGGTGTCGTCTGCGCGCCAAAAGTACCACCGCCAAACGCCGGCGTCGAAGCGATCACCGAAGTCGTCCCTCCGAAAGGACTCGAGGCCACCGCCTGAGCACCAAACGGACTCATCGGCGACGCCGTCCCTCCGAACGCCGTCGGCGATGGCGCCGACGTCGACGCACCAAATCCACCGAATGGGCTCGAAGATTGCGCCAGTTGACTCGTGGACGCGCCGAACGGACTCGACGGCTGCGTTGACTGTCCACCGAAAGGACTGCTCCCAAAAGCCGCGCGCGTCTGCGTAGAGCCGAAACCGAAGCCTCCTTCGGACTTCGCCTCGGGCGCCGTCGCCGTAAACGGCGTGGACGACGTCGGCGACGACCCGAACCCCCCGAACGCGCTCGACGCGCCCACGGCGGATGACCCACCGAACGGCGACGACCTCACGACGGGCGCGAACGGCGTCGAAGCCCGCGCGTTCGAACCGAACGGCGACGTCGTCATCCCCGGCGCCGCCCCCGACGCTCCACCGAACACCACCGACGACGGTTGCCCACCACCGAACGCCGTCGACGCGCTCGTCCCGCTCGCGTTCCCGAGCGTCCACGCGCCCGGCTGCGCGAACGCCGGCGCGTCGACGCCCGTCGTCTGATTCGTTCGCCCGAACGGCGAACGCGCCGTCGCATCCGACGCCCGCGCGCGCGGCGACGACGACGCGTTCGGCGCGCCGGGCGCCCCGCCGTCGCCCGCGCCGCCGAACATCTCGCGCGCGCGTCGCGTCGTGCGGTCGACGCCGAGCGGGGCGCGCGGGACAGCGCGACGCACGCGATGACGCTCGCGTCCGCGCGCGCGTCGACGTCGCGCCCCGCCGGCGCGCGCGCGCGCGGACGATGTCGCCCCGCGCGCGCGTCCGGCGAGGACCACGGGCGCGTCCCGCGAGGTCCGGCGGTGCACGCGCGGGGATCGGCGAAACGCTTGGACGCCGTGGACGCGTCGAGGTGTTTTCGGCTCGGCCTGTTCGCGGACGCGCAGTACGCGAACAGGGACGACGAGACGAGAGACGATGGGTCGGGACGGGTGAAATACTTTCGAGCGGCGGAGGGGCGATTGCGGGACGCGGTGGCGGCGTTCGAACGCGAGGCGTCGAGCCTGAGCGGGGTGGTGAATTTGGGAGACTTGTACGACGGATACAACGAGGACGATAAGACGAAACGACCGGTGTTGAGAGGGGTAATGAGCGCGGCGACGCTGGAGCGGAATAGACATGATCTTGGGAAAGTGGCGAGCATTTTGAACGCATCGAACCTGCGGTTCCATCACTGCTTGGGAAACCACGACCTCTCGGTGTCGCGCGACGAATTTCTACGCGCCGTAAACGCCGAGCGCGGCGCGTACTACAGCGAACGGTTACCGCGACGATGGCTTTTGATTGTACTCGATACGACGGATTTGAATCCGAGATACATCGCGGAGGACACTCCAGAGTACCAGTCGGCGTTGGATTTCGCTACGGAGGCATACGCCTCTGGGCGAGAAGACATCGCGCCGTGGTCCGGAGGAATCGGTCCCATCCAACTGGCTTGGTTCGATAACGAACTCAAGCGGGCGAAGGAGAGGGGTGAGCGCGTGATTGTGGCGAGTCACAACGCTCTGCAAGCGAACGCTGCGAGGCCTCAAATGTCCGCTTGGAACGCGGACCAAGTCTCAAAGATTATCGAAGACTCCGGGTGCGTGAAGATTTGCCTCGCGGGACACGATCATCCTGGAATGTATAATTATAGACATGGTGTACATTACGTTACGTTAGAGGCGATGTTGGAGGCAAAACCAGCACAAAAGACGTCGTACGCGTTTCTAGACGTATTTGAGCACGAAGCGGTGCTGACTGGCGTCGGCGCCGCGAGTTCGAGGCGCATGCGAGTCTCTCCGCTGGGCGTGTTCACAGGAATCGCAACGTTCGGCGCGGCAACAATCGGGGAGTTAGCGACGTCGGGGACGTCCGGGAGGGCGGAAACCTCGTCATTGGGACTTTTGGATTGGATCAACACGTACGGGCGTGACTACGAGGGCTGATCTTTTTCAGATGATTTAGGATATAGTATTTCACGCTGCTTTGCGCGCGCTATTTCCGACGGTGCTTCATTATTCACCGACTGCGTGATAACATCTCGAATCTTCTTTTGTAAATTTGGCTAACAATTGTATCGGAACCGCTACGCTCACGCGGCGACCGGCTCGAGCGCGTCGAGCCACTCAGTGTCGTCACGCCAGTCCGCAAACTGGAACGCATCTTGGTTTTGGAAGCCAGCGCCGGTGGCGTGCACGCCGCAGCCATCGGCGCCGTGTTGGTATTCTTCCTTGAACACGCCCGGCAAGTTGCGTCGGCGGAAGTTGGAGTCGAACTCACGGTTCCACATGTTGTAGCCACCTCGGAGGCCGCAGATGTTGACGTAGCCCATCTCGTCCATCATTTCGAGCGCTTGAAGGGTGCGGTTGCGGCCGTCGGAGCAGGCGACGATGATCTTTGCCTCCTTATCGGGGAACGCGCGCTCCACCATGCTCTTGAAGTCGGTGTTGATGGTTTGCTGGTACACCTTGGCGCCAACCTCGGAGTCGTACTTACGCGTGGCGTTGATGACCGGGATTTCCTTGAACTTCGCCCCGTGGGCCGCGTTGCGAAGCGGGAAGTTACCGACGAACTCAATCTCGCTCTTCGCGCGAACGTCCAATATGGAGTACCCGCCCGCCACGAGGAGCACCATGGCTTCGTACGTGTCGCAAATCCCTTCCTCCGGGAACTTCTCGCACGTCTCCTCGATGAACTCGTCGGAGAAACCGTGGTGCGGTTCTTTGTAAATACCGCCATCAACTCGGGCGGAGCGCGTCACCGCGCGGTGCCCGCGCACGCGTCCCGTCGCCGTGCGGCGAGACGCGATCGACGCCTTGGTCGACGTCATGGACTTCATCGCGAGCGCCATCGCGTCGATCGATCGCTCCGTGACGCGCGAGGGTGTTTGATTCGAGACGGTCTTCGCCCGCGGTCGCGCGACGGTCGTCGAGGTGTGTCGCGCCGCGTCGTCGGGACGCGCGACCGCTCGAGATTTGGATAAAGCGCGCGAGGCCCCTTGGGTGTCGGGCGCGAGGCATGCGGTCATGAGTCATGAATGGTCGTCGAGTCCCCGAGGGTCGATCGCCCGTGATTACACCTCGACAAAGGCAAAGTCGTGGAACGGACACGCCTTTTGCATCATCGCCACCACGATCTTCCTCGCGTCGAACCCTTCGTCGGAGGTCTCGCTTAACATTTTAACGTTTATCCGTTGCGCCCCGTCGTCGTCTCGCGCGCAGAGGATTCGACCGGTGGCGCGGACGAAGGCGACGGCGCGGGCGCCTTGGCCGACGCGCTCGATCTCGGCGACGACGTCTTGGTGAACCTTGGAGAGGTCACCGGGGGCGGCGCGGAGCACAACCGGGGCCTGACCCTCTTGGGCTAAGAGAACTTCGGCCATGACGAAGTGCAGGGACTCAGCTTTTTCGAACACGGAAGAATCGTTGTCGTCGTCTTCGTCGTCTCCGCTCGACAGCGCGCACTCTGTGAAAAATGAACCCTCCACCACCGTCGTCACGAGTCGATCGTCGCATCGTCGCCGTCGGTAGGACATCTTTTCTTCGACCCAGTCTTGGACTAACACTCGCGCCAGGGCGTGCTCGCCCGGGAGCGCGATCTCGCCGAACGGGATCTCGTTCTCGCCCTCGGCGCCTCTCGGATCGGCGAACGCGCGGTCTGGAGCCAGGCGCGAGGCGAGGTAATCCACGTGGAACCATCTGGCATCGGCGAGTTCACCGTCGTGTGTCTGCGGCTGAGGGGGCATCTTAAGCGGTCCGAGCCGCTCGGGCGCCGCGGAGGCGCGGAAACCGATCATTAATTGATTCGGAAACGGCCATGGTTGACATCGTACGTACTCGATGCTCTTCGGATCGACTGCAATCATCGCCTCTTCAAGCGCCTCTCGAGCGACGCACGCCTCCAAACTTTCGCTTCTCTCCACGAAACCGGCTATGAGAGAGTAGAAGTTCTGCGGCCAACGTTTATTTCGACCGAGTAAGATGTAGTTCCCGCACGTGATGAGCGCCAAGCAGCACGGCATGAGGTCGGGATACTCGCTCGCGCGGCAGTTTCCGCACACCACTTTCCTCCCAGCACCCACGATTTTCGGTGCCGGTGTCCCACACTGCCGACAAAACTTTTGCTTTTCTCTCCACGCCGAGAGCGCGGCGCCCCTGGCGACGATGGCGGCGTCCGCCATGTCGAACGCGTAGCTCGCCTCCTTGGTATCGCGGAGCGCCAACTCGCTCCCCCCCGCCGCCTTCTCAAACGCCGCTCGAACGCCATCATCATCATCATCCAAGCACACAATAAATACCGCCCGATTCCCCCGCATGACATCTCGACCGACGTGCAGCGCCCGAGTGCCGTCGTTAAAATCAACTCCGCCCGACGCCGCGACGTCCGCGCACGACGCGTACGCCGGTCCCCCCGAGCGTTCGCACAGCGTCTTTCCACCGTTCCGCGTCGTCGCGAACGCCACCGCGTCCGGCTCGTTCGCCACCTCGACGTACTCCTTCACGCTCGCGTCCGCGCTCTCCACGTACGGGTGCGCGTCGTACCGCAGCGCCGTGACCCGCGTCGTCGTCATCGCATGCACATTCATCCTCCGCTCCACGCGTCGCTCGCGCGCGCGATCGACCATGGGCGACGTCGAGCGCGCGGCGCGCACCGCGTGCGTCCCTCCGATCGCGCCCATCGCCCGTCGCTCGCCGCGCGTCGACGACTCGGGCGCGACCGCGCGGCGACGGTTGCCGCGGCACATTGCCTCGTCACACGTCGACGCCGCGTCTCGATGCTCCGACGGGCGTGCGCGAGAGCGCTCGAGGTGCGATCGCGCATCGCCGTGCGTTCGAACGCGTCGTCGTCGAGCGCGGTGGAGGAGGGGGCGGGGAAACGCGCGCGGATCAACCGCGCGCTGTATCGAGCGCGGCAGCGCGGTTTCTTGGAGCTCGACATCGTCGTGGGGGCGTGGGCGACGCGGACGTTGGACCCGGAGACGGCGTCGATGGAGTTCTTGGACGCGTTCGATGAGGTGCTGCGAGCGGAGAATCCGGAGTTGTTTAAGTGGCTCACGGGACAGGAGCGGGCGCCGCGGGCGATGGCGGAGAACGCGGCGTACGCGTCGTTGGCGGAGCATTGTAAGAAGTTTTTAGACGAGAAGAGCAGCGCGGATACCAGGGCGGCGTATGGTCGGGAGTGGATTCGAGGGTGGAACGATAGCGGGGCGGGGAACCAGTGAGAGGGGTTGTGATGATCAAGTTGATGGATATGATATTAAAATTCACCGCTTTCGTAGACTCGCGTCTCGAGCTATTATTAATATTTCATCGCGTCCATATTTTCCGGATACGTTTCGGATGTTTGATGGGAAATTTACTTTTGGTGCTCCGGCGGAATGCACTTTTCGCCATTGCGCACCCACACGTAGTAGTACGCGACCATGACGGCGAAGATTTCAGCGCAGAGGACGAAAACGCCGTACCACCAGGTGGTCCAGTCGGATCGGAAGACTGGGGCCATGGTGAGGGAGAAGATCGTCATGAGCTTGATGAGAATGTTCAAGGCCGGGCCGGAAGTATCCTTGAAAGGATCGCCGACGGTATCACCCACAACGCACGCCTTGTGCGTGTCGGACTTCTTGCCGCCGTACACCTTTTCGTTTTCAATGTACTTCTTGGAGTTGTCCCAGGCGCCACCGGCGTTGGACATCATCACGGCGAGCATGAAGCCAGACGAGATGGCACCAGCGAGGAGACCACCGAGGCACTTGGCACCGATGAGCAAACCGACAGCGATCGGGGTAAACACGGCGATAACGCCCGGAAGGATCATTTCATCGACGGACGCCTTGGTGCACATGGTGACGCACGCCATGTGGTCGCACACAACACCTTCCTTGCCTTCGAGGAGACCCGGAATGTCGCGGAATTGGCGCTGAACTTCAACGATGATGGCACCGGCAGCCTTGCGCACGGAAAGCATCGTGAGCGCGGCGAAAAGGAACGGCAACATAGCACCGAACACGATGCCCGAAAGGACATACGGGTCCGTGAGCGTCATGGCGGCAGCCAAGGCACGGTCATTTCCACCCATGGAATACGGGACGTCTTGGACGTACGCGTTCATCAAGGAAAGTGCAGTCAAGACAGCGGAGCCAATAGCGAAACCCTTACCCGTGGCGGCGGTGGTGTTGCCGAGGGCGTCGAGCTTGTCGGTGCGCTCGCGGACTTCTTCCGGAACATCCGGAGACATCTCTGCGATGCCACCAGCGTTGTCGGCGACCGGGCCGTAGGCATCAGTGGCGAGAGTGACACCAAGGGTGGACAACATACCGACAGCGGCGATGGCGATACCGTACAAGCCAGAAGAACCGGCTCCGGCAACGTTGAAGCACGCGATGACGGTGGCGCAGATGATGACAGTCGGCGGGAAGACGGAGATCATACCGATGCCGAGGCCTTGGATGATGACAGTCGCGGCACCACCGGCGGAGCCAGCGTGGGTGATGGACTTGGTCGGGCCATAGGCGTAGGAAGTGCAGAACTCGGTCGCTTCGCCGATGAGGATACCGGCGACGAGACCGAGGATGATGCAGCCAAAGTATCTGTACCCTTGCTTGTTTCCGTCGAAGAGAATTTCAACGCAAGCAACGGAGAAGACAATGACGAGAATGGATGCAGAGTACACACCACGGTGAAGAGCGTGGAGGAGGTCAGATTGGGAGGCGTCATCCTTGGTGGAGACGGTCCAGAAGCCAATGCACGCGGCCAAGATGCCGAAGCCAGCAATCCAGAACGGCAAGGCGAGCTCACGAGTGTTGGAGGAGAGCGCAGCACAGGCGATGATAGATCCGCAGAAGGACTCGAAGAGATCAGCGCCCATACCAGCAACGTCACCGACGTTGTCGCCGACGTTGTCGGCAACGGTGGCCGGGTTGCGAGGATCGTCTTCCGGAATGTTTGCCTCAACCTTACCAACAAGGTCGGCGCCGACGTCGGCAGCCTTGGTGTAGATACCACCCGCGACACGCGCGAAGAGCGCGATGGCGGAAGCACCGAAACCGAAGCCGGAAAGGTATCTGATGGCATCACGCATGTCGAGCAAAGAATTGTTGTTTTGAGCAGTGGCGAAGATGTAAAACAGGACAGTCATGCCGAGGAGACCAAACGCGACGACGGAGAAGCCCATGACCGCACCGCCGGCGAAGGCGATTTGGAGCGCCGGGTTCAAGCCCAAGCGAGCGGCTTCCATGGTCTTGACGTTGGTTTGCGTGGCGACCTTCATGCCCGCCCAGCCCGCGGTGGCGGAGAGCGCCGCGCCGCACAGGAAGCAGATCATCGTTTGCCAGCCACCCTTCTTGGACGACTGAATGTACGCGCCGTTGATCATGTAGAGCGGGCCTCGATCTTGGGATTCCAAGATACCCACGATGAACGCCGCCACGCACGCGACGAACGGAAGCAAGTACGCGTACTCCGTCTTCAAGAAGGACTCCGCCCCCTCGGAGATTTGCTTCGCGATGAAGATTTGCGCACCATCGCCGTTCGGCGCCTTCTTCACGCGCATCATGAGCACGGCGACCATGACGAGCGCGAGCACCCCCCCGAAGAACGGCACAGAGGCCACGACCTTCGGGTTGATTTCAGATTCCGTGAACACACCCATCGCGCCGTGGAAGATACGCGTGCGGGTTGGATTAACGCTCGACGCGCGACGAACACCCCGTGGACTCGCTCACGGCGCGCGCGAGACGATGAACGATCGACGATGCGTGACGTTCGCGACGGTGAGACCGCGCGTCGTCGAGTGCGGCGTCGTCGTCCGCCGCGTGCGCACCGCCGCCATCGCGCGCGGTGCCGGGGTTTCGCGCGCGTCGTCGACGAGTCCCTTTTTTCACGAGTCCGCACTCGACACCGCCGCCTTTTCGACGCACGTGCCAGCTGGCGCCGACGCGATATTTTGGATAACCCGCGCGGTTTTCACCTCGCATCGTACGCGTCGAAAAGCGATCACGCACACGCCGAGGTTGGGTAAATCACCCTCCATGGGTGGTGCCGGTGATTTCAAATCACAAAGTTTCGGGTGGTGATTTATTTTTTTTTTAGAAGGTGATTCGAATTTTACCCAACCTCGCGCACACGTACGGTACATCGGGTAAAATCGCGTGCGATACGGGACGGGCCCACCGCGACGCCATCGCGTGGACGACGCGTCGTCGCGCGCGCGCGGGACGACGCGTCGGTGACACCGCGCGGGGGTCTTCGCGGGCGATGGGGCGCGCCGATGACGACGCGCGAACGACGGCGCGCGTCGCGATGGCGTTCGCGGTGGGCGTCGGCGCGGCGTTGGCGGTGGTCGAGGCGCGGCGTCGGCGGCGATGGGGGGGCGACGGGCGCGCGGTGACGGCGGGGCGGGGGGGCGAGGACGGGGGGGAGCGAACGCGCGTGATGTCGACGGCGACGTCGACGTCGTACGATCTCACGGATGAGATTCTGCGCGAGCAGTTTACGAGGAATGTGCAATTTTTTGGCGAGCGCGGACAGGGCGCGGTGCGGGACGCGTTCGTCGTCGTCGTCGGTCTCGGTGGGGTGGGATCGCACGCGGCGCACATGATCTTGCGCTCGGGGGTGGGGAAATTACGCGTCGTGGACTTTGATCAGGTGAGTCTGAGCTCGTTGAATAGGCACGCGGTGGCGACGCGGGCGGATGTGGGCACGCCAAAGGCGACGTGCCTGAAGAAGCACTTTGAGCGAATTTATCCCGAGGCTGAGGTCGACGCGCGGATCGCGATGTACGAAGCAGACGCCGAGGACGAATTGCTCGGTCCGTGGGGGGGCGAGGGCGGACGAATGCCCGATTTTGTCGTGGATTGCATCGATAACATTGACACAAAGGTGGCTCTTCTCGCCGCCTGCGTGCGACGAAATCTACGCGTCGTCACCTCCGGCGGCGCCGGAGCGAAGTGCGATCCGACTCGATTACGATTCGTGGACATATCCGAGTGCGCCGCCGACAGGCTCGCGCGCGCGGTGAGATATCGCTTGAAGAAGAATTTCAAGATTCAACGCGACATACCGACGCTCGTCTCACTCGAGGAGCCGCGCTGCGAACTCGTGGCGGAGATGGAACTGAAAGAGGGAGAGACGCTGTCAGATTACCAGGTGATTCCAAATTTTCGCGTTCGAACAATTCCCGTGCTCGGATGCGTGCCGGCGATCTTTGGCATGGCGCTCGCGAGCTACGTGTTGACGCACCTGGCGGATGCACCGTTCGAGGGAGAGCCACTCATTGTTCTCCAACAAAAGCAGTACGAGATTCAGCTCGACCGCTTGCACGAACGCGAGCGCGAACGCGGTCCGGAGGTGTGCGACATCGCGGTTGACGTCGTCGGTGTGATGTACCTCGTTCGAGAGATTTGGCGAGCTTTCAGCGCGCGTGACGATCCGCTCAAACGGGGCAAGGCGGGGAACGTGCTGCACTGGAGAAACACGAACGATCTCGCTCTGACGAGATGGAATCCGGAGCGACCGGCATGTCTGGACAATCTCGTGCTGTTGACTGTCGACGAGTGCGACGCACACGACGCCAGATGCGCCAAACCGGGTGGTTTTGAAAAGCTTGTCGCGGAGGAACCGGATTTCGTCGCTTTCGTCGAGTCCAGACTCGCTCGCGTGCGCTCTGAGTACGGCACGTGATGCGCCGAGGGGATATAGAATTATAGAAAATTGACACTTGTATACATAGTGGGTTATGTTACACTCGCACGTTTCTTCACGCTTCGATGTCCTGATACCCGCCGTCACCGGTGAAGAAAGCGTCCGAGTTTCTCACACCGTTTCTCGCGGGCGATCCCGGAATCGAGGAATGTTTGTGCACCGTCTCGTACGCGCTATTAGGGTCGGCGTATAACTCACCATCCGAACCGTCCAACAAACCTTTGCTCCACATCAACGCCCAGAGCAACACCGAGGCGATGCGCAGGAAGAACGCGAAGATCTCGGGGACGAGGCAGAAAAAGTTATTCACCCCGGACGCCATGATCCCCCACTTCAGCGTTCTGTCCACGTCCACCTTCCCCGCGTCCAGCGTCATCACCATCCCCGTGTTCGACGACCCGATCGGTCCCGCGTACGTGGCCAACCAAAAGAAATCGATGAGCGTCAACACCAACAGCAGCACGGCGTAAATCTTCAACAGCCTCGGCGCCTTTATCTCCAACGCCACCACCGCGTACAGCGACAGCGCGAGCGCCGAGCTGTGTATCGTACCGTACACGAACGCCAGCGATCCCGCCATCCCGAGCACGATCTGCGCGTACACCGACGCGCGCGCGATCTTCAACATTTGTCTCGACCCCACGCCTTGATCCTCCAGGTGATGGAGCATCCCATCCAGGCGCGCCGCGACGTGATCCATCTCGCCCGTCGACCCGTCGCCCGTCGCGCGCGCGCGCGCGTCGTCCGCCGCGTCGTGGCGTCGCGGGCGACGTCGCGCGCGCGTTCGACGCCCGCCGGCGCGTCGATGCGGCATCGATGGGACGCTTTCACGAGTCACGACCCAGGACTCGACCCATATCGGATATCGCGGACGCGGATAACGCGCGTCGTCGCCCGCGCGCCCCGCTGCCGTCGACGCGCGCGCGCGAACGATCGACCGACGCGCGAGGACGACGTCGACGCGCGCGATGGTGCCGGCGACGCGGGCGGGGACGGTGACGCGCGCGACGACGAAGGGCGATGGGCGCGCGTGGACGGGGCGCGGATGCGCGCGCGCGCGTCGATCGGGCGCGACGGTGACGCGCGCGACCGCGAACGGGACGAGCGATCCGATCTTGTTGCGAGCGGCGAGAGGGGAGGACGTCGAGCGCTCGCCGGTGTGGCTGATGCGCCAGGCTGGGCGGTACATGGCGGAGTTTCGCGCGTACAGCACGAAGTACGGGTTTCGACATCGCTCGGAGACGCCGGAGATCGCGATCGAGCTGTCGATGCAACCGTGGCGGGCGTATAAGCCCGACGGGGTGATTATGTTTAGCGATATTCTCACCCCGCTGCCCGCGCTCGGGATCGAGTTCGACGTCGTCAAGGGGAAGGGGCCGGTCGTGCACCAGGTGAAGTCCATGGATGACGTGCGAGCGATGAAGACTCTGGACGACCCGGAGAAGTCTCTGCCTTTCGTTCGAGAGATTTTGAGCTCGCTCCGAAAGGAAATTGACGGACAGTCCACGATGCTCGGTTTCATCGGCTCGCCTTGGACGCTCGCGGCGTATGCCATGGAGGGATCGAGCGACAGGCACCTCGTCACGACGAAGCAAATCATGACGCAAAATCCAGAGTTGCTGCACGCCTTCTTGGACAAGTTGGCGGACGCACTTGGCGTGTACGTGTGCTACCAGATCGAGAGTGGTGCGCAAGTGGTGCAGATATTCGACTCCTGGGCGCACCACCTCTCGCCGCAGCAATTCCTCGAGTTTTCTCATCCGTACAACGAGCGCATCATCGCGTACGTGAAGGAACGTCATCCGGAAACGCCGCTCATCTTCCACGCCAACGGTGGATGTGGGAAGCTCAATGAGCTCAAAAAGTCGACGGCGGACGTCATTGGGTTGGATTGGAACACGAGTATGGTAGACGCGCGGGCTGTTCTCGGACCGGATCGCGTGTTGCAAGGTAACATGGATCCCATGTACCTCTTCGCGAGCCCAGAGCGAATTAAGCAAGAGGTGGCAAACTGCGTGAGAGATGCGGGCAGCAGTAAGCACATCTTGAATGTCGGCCATGGTGTGGTACAAGGTACGCCGGAGGAGAGCGTTGGTCACTTCTGCGACGCGGCGCGCGCGTCCGTGCATAAGAACGCAACACTCGCGAGATAAGTGGATGTAAGTATACGAACTTCACTTCACTCGTGAATCTTTACTACAAGAGCAGTGCCGTGACATCGGGGACGCACGTCATTCGCGCGCTGGACGTCCCCATGATCACACACTGCTGATTTTCCGAATCTAATCGCACAACCTGCTCCGCGTGCTGATACGGCGTCCCGTGCATGACATCGAACACGGCGTTGCCGATGTACAGCTTCGCCGAGCCGTCGGCGTGAATCCTCAACTCGCCGAGCTGCCCTTCCGAGAGCTCAGACAGGTCACGAACTATGTCGTTATCTTCACTATTTGTATGTTCGTCGCTATTTTCGTCCGCGACGGTCACGACTCCGTCTACCTCCATGTTCTCGTTGCCGCCGTGCTTCCGGAGCGGCAAGTATGAGGGCAGTTGTAACACGACGTAGTTGTCGTCCGTTGACGATTTCACAACCTCACCGACCGAGGCCACATCCATCTCACGAGCGCTCTTTAAGACGGTTGGATAATACTGTGATTTATCGACCCAATCGTCCTCAGCGTCGTGCATCTGCTCTGTCGCCATGCGGTCGGGTTGGATCTTCTTCGAAGCCTCTTCCAGCGCGAGTTGCGCCTGCTTCGCCTTGCTCATCCTCACCTGACGCACCGGCGTCGCCTGCGCCCCCACAACCGTCGGATCTTTCGTTCGCGCGGACGTACCCGGCTCCGCGTCCGCGTTCGCGCCTTCTGCGCCGTCAACCTCCATCGCCTGCTCGCTCGGTTCCTCCTTCACCGCCACGGCCCGCGCGCGCGTCGGCGCCGGCCCCGCCACCTCCCCGGCCCCCCCTCCGAAGAACACCCTCGACGAATCACCATCACCCACGCGTTTCCCTCGCTTCCCAACCGCATCGCGACCGCGTTCGTGCTTCCCCACCGCCGCGACCGCCCGCGCGCGCGTCGCCGA
>NC_014426.2:419527-539037 GCF_000214015.3 Ostreococcus tauri | reverse complement strand
CGGGCGGCGGCGACGGCGACGGCGGTCGCGGCGGCGGCGGACGGGACGACGACGACGACGGAGAATGGGAAGCGATGCGCGCGCGATGGGGCGAAGACGGATGATGGGCGCGCGTCGGCGCCGGGACGGGACGGAACGACGTGGGGGAAGACGGGCGCGCCGAGCGCGCGAGACGTGCGCGCGGTCCAGAGCCTGCTCGAGCGATCGTTGCGGCTGTACATGTCCAAGGAGGAGGTGGTGAATCATCTGAAAACGCTGGCGAACATCGATCCGCTGTTCACCCATCTCGTGTGGGCGCAATTGGAGAAGGATAACGAGGAGTTTTTCAAGGCGTACCACGTGATGGTTCGGGTGAAGGAACAAATCTTACGGTTCAACTCGCTTTTGGACAAGTATTACGAGTTAGCGCGAGAGAAGGGAGAGATTGATGCGGATAGACACCCGATTGGTCAGGCGAGTGAGGCGAACGGGAGCGGAAAGATGGCGAAACAAGAACCCGCGAGGAGAGGCGGCGCGCAGAGGAAACAAAGCACGGCCAAGGCGAATACCCCGACGAAGACGCCGGTGCGAGCGACGAACGCGTCCGGAGCGCGAGCGAGTGAATTACCAGTAATGACTCCCGGGGCGCTCGCGGATTGGGGCGCAAGAGGTCCAGAGACAACGTCAGCGGCGGCGACTCCAAGAGTTCCGGCGTTCGTCTCGCCGTACGAAGCCCATCCCGAGCTCAGCGATGAGATCGCCAAGCTCATGAGAACGCCCCAAATGATCGGTATGGCCGATTTACAGCTCGATTTCGATAATCACATCGGTCAGCTCACGTCTCCGGATGCGGAGCCGTTCCAGTTGGCCAGCTTGTTCCCGCGAGACTTTTCCCTAGACGAGGTACCGGACTTAGGCATCTAAGCGACGATGGACGACGTAGACGTACATAGCACAACGTAGACGACGATTTTTGATCGCGGAATCGCGATCGGACACCATTTTTTGAACCAGACGCACGACCGCGCCGCAAACCGCGTCGCCCTCGCCGCGGCCCCAACCGCGACCATCACATCGCGACTCGGCGACCTTCGAAGGCGTCAATCGTCGCATGCCCCTGCGTCACCTCAAGCGCGTGCGCGTGCAGTTCAACCCCCTGGACAAGCGGTGCGTCGCCGCCAGGGAGTTCTTGGCGCGCGTCACCTCCCCCGCCGCGCTCGCATCGAACCCCGAGTGCTCGGTGGAGCCTCGCGTTCGGGACGACGACGCCCCGCCCGTGGTCGCCGTGGAGTTCACGAGCGGGACGAAGGATCAGTTTAACGTCCATCGCATGACCGTGGACGACATATCGGGAAGGATCAAGCGCGTGAGCGATCAGATGGCAACGCGACAGGCGCTGAGCGAAGCCGGGTTGAAGTTTGACGAGTTGAAGTTTGACGTCAAGGCGACGTGAGAGCGGAAAGGATGACGGACGAAGGAAATGGTGCGTCCATCGTACATGGTGAGGCGCTGCGGAGGCGCGCGGCGGAGCACAGGGCGCGGTGGGAGGCGCAGAAGCGAGCGGACGAGGCCAGGCGCTCGCGCGAGCGAGAGGACGAAGCCATCGCGAGGGCGCTGAGAGCCGCCAGAGAGGTCACGAGCGCCGGTGGGGAAGCGAGTGGGGCGAGTGCTCCCGCTTCGGGATTGTCCACGCCGAGAGAGGAGCCGGATGAGGATCGTCAATGTCGAATCTGTTTCTCGGGCGAGGAGACGGGACGGCTCTTCTCACCGTGCATGTGCCGCGGCAGCATGGGATTGGTGCACGTCGAGTGCCTCAATCATTGGCGAAATATGAGCCGTAATCCACGGAGTTACTACGGGTGTGATCAGTGCGGTTATCAGTACAACCTCGAGCGCACTCGCGCGGCGGCATTTCTGGAGCGACAGGAACCAGCAACGGTGCTCGCCGTGGTGGGTATCTTACTCTTGACCCTCGCGACAGCGCTGTCTTGTCGGTTTGCGAGTCACGGTGCGTTTTGGACGGCAAAACGCGTGCAGAGTTTCCTCCAAAAGCGCGGAGCCCTGAACACAAGACCGGGTTTTCGACGACAGCTCGCCGCGCTAGCCATGGAAAGCGTCGAGACGCATCGTGGTGTGGTATTGCACGCCTCGCCGCTTTACGTCGAGGTGCTCTTCTACGGACTCGTAGACTGGATACCGCCTTGGCGAAACCTTCGTCGAACCGATACATGGTTTCACAATCCACGCATCGTCGGTTTGCATGAAAAATTGGACCTCCTCACAGGAGGCTTCTTGATCGTTGCGCTCGTCGCCTTCTGCATGAGCATGTTCAACAAGTATCGGCTCCTGGGCGCGAGGCGCATGGCCGAGTACATCGGACCGAGCTTCGCCATAGTGTTCTTCGCGCACGGTTCGCGGGGACTCCGCCTGGTATTGTTCGCAGGCTCGCTGTACGCTTACGCGCGCCTGCACGATCGAGCGAGGCTCAAGTGTCGAGAGCTCCTCATGCGCATCGGCCAGCGCGTGTTAGAGGTGCAATCTAATTCGTAGAATGATGAGAAATGAAATGAATTAATCCATCGAACGTGACGCATCGACGCTCGACCACTCCGCGCGTAACCTTCGCCGAAACTCAACGAGTTGTTGACGACGACCCTCGCGCTCGCGTCTAACCGCGGCGTCTCCACTCGGCGTCACCACGCCGCGCGCGTCGACGCGAGCGCCCTGTCGAGCGCCTGCGTTCTCACGCGTGCGTTCGCGAGCGTCCTTCCGCGCCCGTCTCGAGCGCCGTGGAGCCGCGAGCGAGCGTCTTGATACCGTTCGTCGACCGGGACAATGTCGGATGACGACTACGGTTTCACGTACAGCGACGAGGAGGACGTGGACGAGGACGAGGCGGACATTGAAAACGCGTATTACAACGCCAAAGGTGCGCGCGAGGAGTGATCGACGCGCGCGCGCTTGGAGAGCGGCAAACGAGCGAGAATGTGGGACTGACACAGCGCGTGCCGTTCCGCAGGATGTCTGGAGAGCGGCGACGCGGCGAAAGCGCTCTCCGGGTTCGAGGAGGTGATCTCGATGGAGAGCGAGAAGGGTGAGTGGGGATTCAAGGCGTTGAAGCAGATGGTGAAGGCGCTGTACAAGATGGGGGACGTGGAGAAGATGCTCGAGCGGTACAAGGAGCTCCTGACGTACGTGAACGACGCCGTGACGAGGAATTACAGCGAAAAGGTGCTGAATTCCATCTTGGACACGATCGGGACGAATGAGAATATGATGTTTTTACAAGATTTTTACGAGACGACGCTCCAAAAACTGGAGGAGACAAAGAATGAACGTCTGTGGTTCAAGACGAATCTGAAGCTGTGTAAACTGATGTTTGACGTGAAGGACTTCGCACAGATGCAAGTCATTTTGCGCGAGCTGCATAAGAGCTGTCAAAACGACGACGGGACAGTGGATCAACGCAAGGGAACGCAGCTCTTAGAGGTGTATTCAATGGAGATCCAGATGTACACGGCGCAGAAGAACACGAAGAAGCTCAAAGAGCTATACACGAAGGCTCTGCAAGTGAGATCGGCTATTCCGCATCCACGCATCTTAGGCGTGATTCGTGAGTGTGGCGGCAAGATGCACATGGTGGAGAGAAATTGGGAAAACGCAGCCACTGACTTTTTCGAGGCTTTCAAGTCTTACGACGAGGCTGGAAGTGCTCGACGAGTGCAGTGCTTGAAGTACCTCGTGTTGGCGAACATGCTCATGGAGAGCGAAGTCGATCCGTTCGACGCGCAAGAAGTCAAACCATATAGAGATGATCCAGAGGTGACTGTGATGCGGGCACTCGTGGGCGCGTACCAGCGCAACGATATCTCGAAGTTTGAGCAACTGCTCAGGACGCATCGCGAGCAAGTGATGGGTGACGATTTTATTCGCGATTACATCGAGGACCTACTGAAGAATATCCGCACTCAAGTCCTCACCAAGCTCATCAAACCATACACCAGAATCACGATTCCGTTCATTTCTACCGAGCTTAGCATCCCCGAGCCCGATGTTGAGTCGCTTATTGTTTCACTCATCCTCGATGGGCGCATCGAAGCCAAAATCGACCAGGTTTTGCAAGTAGTCCACATTGCCCGCCGTGATCCCGAGAGCGATGCCGCGGCCGAGCGCCTGCGAGGTTTAGCTAAATGGTCCGAGCGATTGAAATCAATCCATTCGGCCGTCTCGAGCAAACTCAGAGTCGGTTGATCTGATCACCCTTGTAACATTTTCTTTTGATTCGCGTTCTATGACAAAGCGCCAACGCCAAACTTCTATCATTCTATTCGTGCGTTCCCTCGGGACACGCGCCACACGATCGCATACAGTTCCCCTTTGACCGTCCTCTACCCACCATGTAATTTTTGTTTTTCTCGCATTCGCCACTCTTCGCCCATGCCACGCAGGCTGCGTGCAGGTCCTTGCACACACCGGGCGGCAGAAGAAGTCCGTTCGAACCATCCTCGATTGGCGATACGTGCATCCACTTGGTCGCGCTAAATTTGACTCCACGAATCACCGGACAGCCCGCGTGCTCGCTAAAGGTGTCAGGAACGCCATCGTGACGTAAACTCCTGAAGAAGAGAGCATCACCCTTTCTCGGTCGAACGGCGAGCTTATTGCGAGCGCACTCGCTCGCCTCGCTTCCCGCGGGCGTTCCGTCCTCAAATTTCGGAAACACCGTCTCACCGCCCTCTTCGACGTCGCTGAGATACATCAATACCGTTCCCATGCGCTGTCCCCCCTTCTCTCGTTTCACGTTGAATTTATCGTGAAAGTAATCGTAATGCGCGCGATACTCCTGATGCTTTTCGTATCGCAGCACCTGAAACCCCTCCCCGTGACTCTCCGGCACGTGCGTCCACGCCGCTATCCGCGCTTCGATCGCCTCTATCACATCATCCTCCGCCCTACCCAAAAACATCCCGCTCGACGTCCGAATTTCACTCGACGCGTCCCCGCCCGTCGACGCGTCCACCACCGTCGACGGCTTCAACTCCGCCGTCGCCAATCGCTCGATGTGCTCGCACTCCGCCTCGGTGAGAAACCCTCGGTAGACCTCCGCGTGCGGGGCCCAGGACAGGCGTTCGATCGCGCCCGCGTCGATCGTCCCGCCCGCACCGCGCGCGTCGCCCGCCGTCGTCGTCGGCGCCCGTCCGAGTTCCATCGAGCGACCGACCGATGCGTCGACGCCGTCGCCCGTGCCCATCGGTCCCACGCGCGCGTCGACGCCGCGCGCGCACGCGAGCGCGCACGCGAGCGCGAGCGCGACCGCGACCGCGCGCGGCATCGGCGTCGCGCGTCGACGCGTGCGGTCGCGATCGCGATCGACGCGTGCGCCGGAGACGCGCACGACGCGTGCGCCGCGTCCGCACACGTCGACGCCGAGACGACCCCGCGCGATGGGCGCGCGGGCGATCGCGTGCGGATGCGCGCTCGCGCTCGCGCTCGCGCTCGCGACGCGCGCGGAGGCGTTCTATCTCCCGGGCGTCGCGCCGGTGGATTACGAGCGGGACGATTTGGTCTTCGTCAAGGTGAATAAACTGACGAGCACGAGCACGCAGTTGCCGTACGATTACTACTCCCTGCCGTACTGTAAGCCGGAAAAGGTGAAACACGCGGCCGAGAACCTCGGAGAGGTGCTGCGGGGGGATCGGATCGAGAACTCGCTGTACTCGTTGGAGATGCGTTACGACGATCAGTGCAAAGTGCAGTGCCGAAGGAAGCTGACGGAGGCGGAGGCGAAGACGCTGGGGGATAAGATTAAGGATGAGTATCGGGTACAAATGTGCGTGATTATTCACGACGACGCGACGCGACGCGACGCGACGACGTGATGGAAGAGGCGAGGGGAGATATTTGAGCGAAGGACTGACGAGTTATCCGCCAACTGGCGCCGCGAAACGTCACAGGATTTTGGATAATCTTCCGGTGGGCATGACGCGCTACATCGAGGACGAGAAGGGGACGAGGAAGAAGTACGAGAGAGGGTTCCCGGTCGGATTCTCGTCGACCGATGGCAAACGTTACGTGAATAATCACATCCGATTCACCATTCTTTATCATAGAGATCCGGATACAGATTTGAGTCGCATTGTGGGATTCGAGTGCGTCCCTTTCAGCGTGAAGCACACGTACAAGAAGTGGAGCGACGATAAACCGGTTCTAAAGACGTGCGACCCTCGAAGCCAGGTGTACGTCTCGGAGGCAAGTGACCCGCAGGAGGTAAAGGCGGGTGAAGAGGTCGTCTACACGTACGACACCCTGTTCAAGGAGAGTGATATTCGCTGGGCGAGTCGATGGGACACGTACCTCCTTATGGCGGATGATGAAATTCACTGGTTCTCTATTATTAACAGCATGATGATTGTGTTGTTCCTCTCGGTAATGACGGCTCTCATCATGCTTCGCACGCTTCACCGTGATATCACGGTGTACAATCAGCTGGAGACTGCGGAAGAGACGCAAGAGGAGTCGGGATGGAAACTGATCCACGGTGACGTCTTTCGCGTTCCTGGGAACTACGTTTGGCTCTCGGTGCTCTCGGGCACTGGCGTACAGCTCATCTGTATGGCCACTGTGACCATTTTCTTCGCCGTCCTAGGCTTTTTGTCGCCTGCGAACAGAGGTGGCCTGATGACGGCCATGGTTATGCTCTACGTCATCATGAGTTACGTCAACGGCTACGTCAGTGCGTTCTTGTTCCGTATGTTCAAGGGCCAGGCGTGGAAGATGAACGCACTGAGGGCGTCGCTCTTCTACCCGGGCATTTTCTTTGTCGTGGGGACCGCGCTGAACATTCTCATCTCGCGTCAAAAGAGCAGCGGCGCTATTCCGTTCGGCACATACTTCCTTTTGATGTTCTTATGGTTCGGGATCTCCGTTCCGCTTACCTTTGTCGGTAGCTACATGGGATTCAAGAGGGACCCTCTCGAAGAGCCGGTTCGAACGAACAAAATTCCGCGCCAAATTCCGCCTCAGCCGTGGTACATGCACGACATCGTGGCGGTACTCGTCGGGGGCGTGCTTCCTTTCGGTGCGGTGTTCATCGAACTGTTCTTCATCCTTACCAGCATATGGTTACAGCAGTTCTACTACATCTTTGGCTTTTTGGCTCTGGTGTTCATCATACTTATCGTGACGTGTGCTGAAATCACCGTCGTCATGTGCTACTTCCAACTCTGCGCCGAGGACTACAGATGGTGGTGGCGATCATTCTTGACCAGCGGCGCGTCCGCTGTCTACATGTTCGTCTACGGCATCGTCTACTACAACACCAGTCTCGTCGTCACGCATAAAATTACGACATTCATCTACTTTGCTTACATGAGTGTCCTGTCGCTTGGTTTCTTCATCCTGACGGGCGCGGTGGGTTTCTTGTCGTGCCTAACATTCATCCGCGCGATTTACTCTAGTGTCAAGATCGATTGATCGTGATACAAGTAGTTTTATTGCAATGCTCACGACAAGCGACCGCTTTTCATGAATCACCTAAACCTCACGCGTCGCATCGATCAGAGCCTGAAACTCGGCGCTTTGCACTGCATACATGTGCGTCAACGCGCTCATCTTGAGCTTGAGCATGTTGTTGATGTTGTTATGTCGTTGATTTTCGGCCGTGAGAGCCTCGATTTCCTCGCGCAACAGTTGTACTTCCCGTAAAAGGTCGGCGTTTGCCTCATTTCCATACACCAAACCGTCCATCTGATCCATATCCTGCCGAGGAGGAGGTTGCGGAATCTCTACGACCTCTAGAGGAGAAGGTTGCGGAATCGTCGTCTCAACTGGGGGTTTCGGTGGTGGCGCCAAAGTCTTGTTTTTGAGCTCGTAGAGTTCTGCCACCAATGCGCTGATTTGATTGTTTTCATCGGCGGAACGTGTTTTGCTCGCTTCGCTATTTCGTGCTAACGGTGAATGCGAGTTGAACTTATCCGAACCGAGCCTGATGAAGTAGTTGACAAAATCTTTGAACCTCACGACGCGCTTCTTATCGATCGCCATCGCCTTGAAGACCATTGCGACCATGCTTTTCGTGTACTCTGGATTATCAGAAACCGTTGTTCCCACGTCGAGCGCTACCGAGATGTTCGTATTGATGGTGCACTCCGACAGAAACTCTTGGATTACGATGCGCTCGTTCCTTTCGTAGTCAATGAGTTTGAACACATCGCGAAGATACGACTTCAACACCAACAAATCGGAATCCTGCATCTTGCTCAAGTTCTCTTCCTTGCGATCTTTTTCGCTTTTCCTCAGTCCAGCTTTGAGCGTTTGCTTACTAACGAATCGAATGCCCCGCTTGAACGCACTCATACTTCTAACCTTTTGCTTGTTTGCCGACTCAATGAGCGCCTGCTTCTCTTCGGGCGAAAGTTTATTCAAAGTATGGGAAGCGTTCTTGTCTTGCTGCACCGTGAAGTACTCCACAAACTCATCGAAAGAAACGCTCTTGTTCTGATCAGCATCCATCTTCGAGAACACATCGCTGACGACCTTCGAAACATCATCGCCTTCCGCCGTGCCTTCGTCGAGCAAGGCGCCGATTTCTGGGTTCGAGTGCAAGGCGGACAAAAACTCGACCAGCGTTACCTCTCCGTCTTCGTCGTAATCGATCAGCTCGAAGACTTTGTGCAGATACTTCGTATCAACAACCGCCGGCGCCGGCGCGACCGTCGGCACTGGCTGCGGTTTGATTCGCACTTCCTCCGACTTCGCCGTCGGCGCCGCCGGAGCGACCTCCTCCATCATCCGCGACTCCGCGACCTCCTTCGACGCCTCGACCTTCGCATCCCTGACATCTTTCACCAATTCTTCCTTCACATCCTTCGCCCGGGCCACATAAAATAGCGCGATGAACTCATCGACCGTCGTCTTTCGCGTCGCCGCCGCGTCGAGTCGCGCGAACACCGTATCCAAATCGCTCTCCGTCGCCCACGGCTCCGTCCCGCTCTGCAGATCGTCCGTCATCTCACCATCCGAGCGCAATCGATCGAGAAACTCCTCGACCGCGATCGAACCCGCGCGTTCGGCGTCGATCGTCTCGAAGCACCGTCGCAGGATGTCCTCCCGCACGATCGATGGCCCGCTCGCCGATGCCCCGTCCTCCCGTCCCGCCGCGCTCGTTTCTCCCCGCGCGGCGCCGCGCGACGCGCGCGTCTTTCGATGTCCTCGCACCATGTCCACGCGTTCCGCGCGCGCGTCGACGGCGTCGTCTGACGGACCGACGCGCGACGGACAAGGTCGACTTTTTTTTCAAACGAGCGCTCGGCGCGTGCCGTCACACGTCGTCGCGGCCGCACTCGCGCGCGAACGAATGGCGACGCGGACGACGACGTGGACGACGACGGTCGTCGCGCGCCGTCGCGCGCCCGTCGCGACGGGCGACGCGCGCGCGACGCGGCTGGTGGACGCCGCGCGTCGTCGACGTCACGCGGCGGTCACGTGGGCCGGGAAGCGGCGTGGGATCGGTGATATCCTGAGCGATGAGCTCGATCCCGAGCGCGCGAGCGGGCGCGAGGCGAGAGCGAAGACGAAGAAGGGCGGCGCGCGAGACGGCGGCGCGCAGTTCGACGCGAGCGGGTCGAGGGGGGGGGTGATGAGAAGTGGCTCAAGGTTGGAAACGTGCGCGAGCTGGACGAGAAACCGATCAAGGCTTTGATCCTGGCGAACGGGAACTTTTGCATGGTGAAGTATGGATCGATGGTGTTCATCACGGCGTGTAACTCGACGGCGTATCAGTACCCGCTCATCGATGGGGAGCTGTTCGAGGGAGCGATGGGGGCGGCGATTCGCTCGCCGCTCGACGGCACGGAGTACGATCTCGCGACGGGAGAGGTCTTGAAGTGGTGTCCGCAGGATAATATGATGCGCAAGCTCTTGGGTGGGTTAAAAAAAGCTGTGAACCCGATTCCTTTGCCGGTCTACCCGACGAAGATCAACGAGGACGGTGACGTCTTCACGTTCTTTGTATAATTCTTTCGCGCCGCAATTTTCTTGAAATTACGTGCGTTTCATTAATACAAAACTAAACAATGCTGCTAATGCGTTCTATTTTCTTGTTGGCTTGCTCGCTCTCTTGAACTCGAGGTTCATGCGCGTCGCGACTTTGCCCGCGCCGCCAAAACGCTTCAGTGCGTTGACGATGTCCGCTCGACCAGCTTCTCGAAAAACTTTCTGAGACGGCATGACGCCAGGGTTTTCTCGCACGCTCGGAACATCGGAGTTAGCGATAAATTCATTTATCTCCAGTTCCAGCGTGTTCAGACTCCAGTATCCGCGAGGACGCGTCTTAGCACCTGTCCAATCCATTTTTTGAGCCACTCGGACAAAGCCTCCAAGACTCTCTATCTTCTCAATCGCCACCCAATGACGCCCTGCGCGAAGTTGTTCTCGCGTTGGCATCAAACCATCCTCGCCAAAGCCGAGACCGATGAGCTCTT
Source organism: Ostreococcus tauri (assembly GCF_000214015.3). Classification (NCBI taxonomy): domain Eukaryota; kingdom Viridiplantae; phylum Chlorophyta; class Mamiellophyceae; order Mamiellales; family Bathycoccaceae; genus Ostreococcus; species Ostreococcus tauri. The sequence goes on along the minus strand of NC_014426.2, from coordinate 528,577 downwards.
CTCTAAGAGCGCGCAACATTTCCTCAGAGTCTTCTGAGCGACGCTTGACGACCGAGGACGAGAGTGTCCCGGACGTCTGCTCTTCCACTATGTCCTCTTCGTCCACTGACATCCCCTCTCCCTTGAGCACGAGATCGGCAATTTTTATGTTAACACTTCCAAACGACTCGACCTCCATGTTCGCGATGTTCTCCATGAAATCTCTCGCCTGTTTGAGCATGGTGGAAATTTCCTCGAACACTATGCGCTCGTTGAGTGGGTCCAAGACTTTAGCTCCCATGTCGTTCTCACGTCTAACCACGCCCTCGATGGCGAACTTCAACACGGATGCTTTGGAATCCTCCGTGGGAACGACGAGCCACTTCCCTTGGAGTGCGCCGAACTTTGGATTTTGCAAGATTCGAAACTGCAACTCCGTGCGATCATCCTTTTGCACCACGTCCATGCCCACTGCCTCCTCAACCGCGTGAAAGAGCTCACATTTCACGAAGACGTGTCTCAAACGCAATCTCTTCACGTCCTCGCCTTCGCTTGGATTGATTTTCGCATTATAGCGTTGAATGAACTCGACGTGCATGAGATGAGGGACATACTGGGGCATGTTTTCATATGTCGTCAGCAAATCCCAAATGAGCGCCGGAGGAGCCTCTACGCGAACCGCCGCTAGAGCTCGCCTGTGCAGTAAACTCTCGGTGTCGTATCGACGCATGTGAACCTCGAGTGCGCCTGGGTTCTCAAACGTAGTGATGTCGCTCGAGAACCATTTCTCACCAGGAGAGCCCCCACCAATTGCTCGCCAGCTCTTGGGAACATTTGCTTTCGGAGTGATGCCCTGCTCTCCCCGTGGACGCATGCGCACGGTACTGGCCGTCGTTTCTTCGTCTTGACTCGAATCTACATTCGACGATGGTACGCTTACCTCGCTTAAACCAAGATAACCCGAGGGTGTGAGTGAATCTGTCGGTTTCGGTGCGAGCTCCTTCGATGTGGAGAACGGTGACGTTTCGAGCTCTGCAAAAATTGCCGGTGACCGCAGTCTTCTTTGGTCATTCTTCACAGCCTGCTTCGTGAGGCTCGCTATTACGAACGGTATGCTATCCTCCACGGCTCTCCGCAAGAGCGCGCTCGGAACTGTGTAATTCAGCGGCTTGAGTTCGGCCCGATACTCAATGCGACACTTATACGACTCGCCAAAAATTGGAAAGATACAAAACGAACCGACTAGCGTGAAGTCACTCCTCTCGTCCACGTTGCGCGCCACGAAAGCTAGCTTCGCTGGTCCGTTCTTCCAATTCGGCGGCCCTTGGACTTGTCCACGATCCTCACGCTCACCGTGTTCAGCATTCTCGGCGTGAACAGTGTGTAGTCTAACGCCAGTAAACGCACCTCCGTCTCCGTCGAACCGTACTGCTTCGGTCCGAGCTTGGACACCAAGAGCGTGGGAACAAACTTGGATAGATTTTCACCCCTCTGCAGGCTCCTCCACACCGACTCCGCGGACGCCATGACGTCCACGCGCGCGGACGCCACCGCGTCCCGGTCGCCTCTCTTCGGTCCCGCGCCCGCATCCGCGCCATCCTCCGCCGCCTCTACGTCGTCATCGCTCTCGTCCCAACTCGTCGACGCGTCCAACGACCTCGACGCCGTCGTCACGCTCGCCCGTCGTCGCCTGACCGTCGTCCATCGTCGATGCACCACCGACGCGCTCGCCGCCCCCGTTCGCTCGCGATCACGCCTCCACCGCGCCACCGACCCGACGTCGACGCGATGCATCGACGTCGACGCCGCGCCCGCGCTCGCGCGCATCGAGCTCGCGCGTCGTCGACGACCGCGGCGCGCGGCTGCCTCGCGCAGTCGTCCAGCCCCCAAAATGTGACGATATTTCTTCACACGCGACCTCGCGCCCGAGATCGCGCGTGATCCACACAATACGAATCCTGACTACGTGTCGATCATTTCATGGTTCGACCGTCTCTTTCGTATTTCACACGACATCGACACCATCACTCGTTACGTTTTAAAACACTTTCGGGTTATCGGCCCGCAGGTCGTTTTTCACCGCCGTCGGCGCGTGTCGACCCCTCGTCCGTCCGTACTCGCGCACGCGCGTCGGCGTCGAGGTGCGCGAACCGTCGACGCGTTTACGATCGTTCGTTTCGATGCGCGCGCGGTCGTACGCACGCGTCGCGCTCGGCGCACATCGCGTCAGAGATCGCGCGCGTGGGCTCGAACGATCCCGCGCTTTCCCGTTTTACCCCGCGCGCTTCTCGCGCCGTGGACGCGCGCGATACGCCGTGGACGCGCTGTGAACCGGCGTCGAATCGTGCGATCAGCGATCAACGATCGATCGCACGCGATCGAGCGTTCGCGACATCGAAGCCTTCGGCGCCGGGAGAATTTACGCGCGAACCGTGACTCACCAACGTGCGCGCGTCTCGTCCGATGCAGATCGCTATGCCGACGACGACGGCGAGCGCCGCGGCTCATGCGGTGTCGATACGATCGTCGAAAAATAAAGGTACGTTTCGGATTCGGCGTCTCCCGAGCGCGAGAGCCGAACGAAGCGTCGTGAGCGCGAGAGCCTTGGAAGAGATCTTCAAAAGAGAGGGCCGTTACCGATAAGGGGAGAAAGCTCAAACCTAGCCTTTTTGGTGAAGCGTGTTGAGACTGACCGCGAACGACGTTACGTGACGCAGTTTTGGGCGATGTGCGACGGGGAATCTCGGCTCGAGCGTCAGTGCGTCGAGCAGATTCGACGCGACGCATCGCGGTGGCGCGCGCGACGAACCGTGACGTGCACGTGGTGCGCGCGATCGCGGATTCATCACCAAGCACGTCGGAGCTATCCAGCGCGGATGCCCTGGCGAAGTATGTCGCTGAACGAGGAGGTAAGCGCGTGATCCGCAAGGTCTTAATTGCGAACAATGGCATGGCGGCGGCGAAGAGCATTCTGTCGATGCGTCGCTGGGCGTTCAACGAGTTCGGCGACGAGAACGCGATCCAGTTCTTGGCCATGGCGACGCCGGAAGATCTCGGGGCGAACGCCGAGTTCATTCGTTACGCCGATGACTACGTGGAAGTGCCTGGTGGGTCAAACAAGAACAACTACGCAAATGTACCGCTCATCACGGAAATCGCCAAGCGCGAGGGCGTGGATGCGGTGTGGCCGGGTTGGGGTCACGCCTCAGAGAATCCGAAGCTCCCGACGGCGCTCAAGGCCATCGGCGTGCAGTTCATCGGTCCGACTGCGCCGGTGATGAGCGTGCTGGGTGACAAGATCGCAGCTAATATTTTGGCGCAAACAGCCAAGGTGCCATCGATCCCGTGGTCCGGCGACGGCCTCGTCGCCGAGTTGACTGCAGAGGGCACCATTCCCGAAGAGACGTTCAACAAGGCGATGGTCACCACGGTGGAGGAGTGCGTGGCCGCGGCGAAAAGAATTGGCTTCCCGGTCATGTTAAAGGCGTCCGAAGGTGGTGGCGGTAAGGGTATCCGTATGAGCGCGGACGAAGAGCAGCTTCGGGTGAACTTTGAGCAAGTCAAGGCTGAAGTTCCGGGCTCTCCGATGTTCATGATGCAGCTTTGTACACAAGCTCGTCACTTGGAGGTTCAGATTGTGGGCGATGAGTACGGTAACGCGATCGCGCTAAATGGACGTGATTGCTCCACGCAGCGTCGTTTCCAAAAGATCTTTGAGGAAGGCCCTCCAACGGTGGCAAAGAAGGATGTCTTCCGTGAAATGGAGAAGGCGGCACAACGTCTGACGAAGAACATCGGCTACATCGGTGCAGGCACTGTCGAGTACCTCTACAACGCCGAGACTGATAAGTATTTCTTCCTCGAGCTCAACCCGCGTTTGCAAGTCGAGCACCCGGTGACTGAAGGTATCACAGGCGTGAACCTTCCGGCCACACAGCTGCAAGTTGCCATGGGTATTCCACTCTCACGCATCCCTGAAATCCGACGCTTCTACGGCAGAGATATTGACAGTACTGACGATATCGATTTCATGGAAGAGGATTACAAGTACCCCGAGACACATGTTATTGCTGCTCGCATCACTGCCGAGAACCCAGACGAAGGCTTCAAGCCGACGTCTGGTGGAATCGAGCGCATCTCCTTCCAGTCCACACCAAACGTGTGGGGTTACTTCTCCGTCGGTGCCAACGGTGGTGTTCACGAGTTCGCCGATTCTCAGTTTGGTCACATTTTCGCCTCAGGGCGCAACCGTAACGAAGCGCGAAAGGCTCTCATTCTTGCTTTGAAGGGGATGGTCGTGAGAGGTGAAATTCGCACCGCTGTCGAATATTTGGTTCAACTTCTCGAAACGGATGAGTTCAAGGCGAACACCATCGACACGTCTTGGTTGGATGGGCTGATCGCGAAGAAGCAAATCGCGAACAAGCAAGATGAACACATGATCGTTCTCGGCGCGGCTATCTTCCGAGCTTTCAATATGGCTAAGACAGAAGAGGCTGCGTTCACGGAGTTCTGGCAGAAGGGCCAAGTCTCCGTCCAAGGTGTAGACAAGATGATTCGATTCCCGATCGAAATCACGTACAATGACGTGAAGTACAGCTTCCAAATCACTCGACCCGGTCCTGACATATTCCTGGTGAGCACTCCGGAAGGCCAATCGATCGAGGCAAAGATCCGTGAGCGTGCTGACGGCGCCCTCGTTGCCATTTTTGGTGGCGAGCAACACGAGATCGAAGGTTTGGAGGAGCCGCTTGGCTTGAGAATGATTCTTGACGGCCAAACGTGGTTGTTGCCGACCGTCTTTGATGCGTCCGAACTTCGCACCGACGTTACAGGTAAGCTCATTCGCTTCCTGCAAGATGATGGAGCTGAGGTGGTGGCTGGCAAGCCGTACGCTGAGGTTGAAGCGATGAAGATGGTTATGCCGCTTGTTGCCACCGAGAGCGGTAAGATTAACCACGCCAAGGCTGCGGGTGCTGTTATCGAAGCCGGTGACTTGCTCGCCTCGCTCACACTCAAGGATCCAAGCAAGGTGAAGAAGATCACCACGCACAGTGGCGCGCTTCGCCTGCCAGTCTGTGACGAGGCTCCGCCAGGCCCAGAGGAAGCTCTTAACGCCGCCATCGGCCGGGTCAACCTCTTTCTGGACGGCTATGAGCTTGACGCTAATCAATGCGTCTCCGACCTCCTCAGCTCTCTCACGTCGCTCCCGGCGGATCAAGGTCGCTGGGAACGCGCAACGGATGTCCTTGATCAAATCATTCAGCGCTATCTCAGCGTCGAAAGCGTGTTCGAAGGCAAGAAGTTGGACGCTGTCATGCAGCAACTCATCCGCGCGAACAGCAGTAACTTGCAGCCGGTTTTAGATCAAGTTCGATCGCACATGCGCTCGAAGGAACGGCAAGGTCTCATCTTGAGCCTGCTCAAGCAGGCGCCGACGCTGCCGCAGCGCGTCATGTCTCGAGGTCCCATTTCGTGGGCGGACGATCACGCTCCGATCTCTGACTCCTTGCGCAAGAACATCGAACGTCTCTCCAAGCTTCGAGGCGGTGAGTACGGCGATATCGCTGTTCAAGCCTCAAACATATTGCTTGAGCGCAGGTTACCGTCAATCGACAAGCGTTTGGATGAGTTGAAGAAGATTCTCCTCGGATCTCAGCCGTTGTTGCGCTCTTGGAGCATCGGTGGCAAGGCCCCGCTGCCCGGAGATCTCCAATCTCTGGTTGAGTCGCCGACGTTGGCAGTCGATTTGTTGCCGTCTCTCTTCTCTGATAAGGACGAAAAGGTGCAGAACGCTGCTCTCGAGGTGTACTGCAAGCGCGTCTACCGAGCTCACAATGTCCTCAGCACCTCGGTCTCTCGTGACAATGGCATGACCTCCATCAGCTGGAACTTCAAGTTCAACACGTTCCCGGATGAGAGCCCGCTTCGATGCGGTATGCTGGCTCGTGTGGATACCGTTGCGGACGCCAAGCAAAACTTCTCCGCCATGTTGGATCGACTCGAGTCAAACGTCAAGGCGGCGGGCGCGGGTGGGTCCAGCGACACCCAGCTGCACGTTCTCCATGTGGCCGTTTGCAAGCAAAGCGCCGACGATGGCTTGCCCACTGATCTTGAGGCATTCATCGCTTCTCACAAGGATCGACTGAACGCGATGGGCATCAAGTTCGTCAACTTCCTTGCGTATTCTGATCTCGAGTTGCCGGCCTACTTCACCTTCCACTCCGGTAAGGACTTCAAGGAAGATATGCTGTACAGAGGTGAGCGACCCACTGTCGCCCACTTGCTTGAGTTAGCTCGTCTTGAAAACTTCAAGCTCACTCGACTTCCGACAGTAAACCGAGACTTGCACATGTATGTGGGTGAGACTTCGGCGAACGTCGGCAAGCGTGGTCCGGCAAAGCACCTCTTGCTTCGTCGTCTTTCCCACTCCAAGGATATGATGGACGGAGGCCTCGAACGCGTGCTCGGTAAGGCTTTGGAAGCCGTGTCACTCTCGTTGGTAGACAGCAGAGCCAAAGGGGTTTCCTCCTCCAGGCTGTATGTCAACTTCTTGCCAGTGTTCGAAGATCTCAACTTCAACACGGCCGTAGCCACAATGAAGAGCAAGCTGACCGACTACATCAGCCGCGAGTCAGCTCAGCTTCTCGCTAAGAAGGTCGATGAGATTGAGGTTCGCTTCCGTGTGGGCAAGGAGAAGGTTCCGCTTCGATTGATGGCGACTTCAATGTCTGGCCAGTGGCTCAAGGTCGACCTCTACAAGGAGTACCTCGAGTCAACGAGTGGCAAGGCTGAACAGTTCTGCTTGCTCGGCCCGAACGGAGAGGAAGAATCTTGCTTCCTTGAGCCGTACCCGCAGCCGGGTGCGCTCGCGCAGAAGCGTGCCGTTGCACGCGCGATTGGCACGACTTACATCTTCGACTTCCTTGGTCTCTTTGAGAAGGCTCTTGTCCTTGACTGGCGCACCCACATTGCTGATGTCGGAGGGACGATGCCGTCCGACTTCTTTAGCGCTTCGGAGCTTGTTCTCGGTAATGATGGGCAACTCACGAAGGAACAACGCCCGGCGGGTTCGAACAACGTCGGGATGGTCGGCTGGCATTGCTTCATGAAGACTCCCGAGTACCCTGAAGGGCGCGAAGTTGTCATCGTCGGCAATGACTGCACGTACATGTCTGGTTCCTTCGGTGTCAAGGAAGATGACGTGTACGATGCCATTTCGAAGTACGCTCGTAAGTTGGGCTTGCCGCGTGTGTACATCGCGTCCAACTCTGGCGCGCGAATCGGCCTCGTCGAAGAGCTTAAGCCGTACTTCAAAGTGGCTTGGACAGATGCGTCCAACCCGGGCTTGGGCTACAAGTACCTGTATCTCACGCCAGAAGACTACAAGTCCTTCCCGGAGGGTACTGTCAAGGCGGAAGAGGTCAAGGAGGATGGTGAAATTCGCATGAAGCTCACAGATATAATTGGCCAAATTCATGGCATTGGTGTTGAAAACTTGCGAGGCTCTGGTATGATAGCGGGCGAGCAGTCCGCAGCGTATGCGGATGCCTTCACTCTCTCGTACATCACCGGTCGCTCTGTAGGTATCGGCGCGTACCTGTGCCGACTTGGCCAGCGTAACATCCAAATGACGAATGGTCCCCTGATCCTTACCGGTTACTTGGCGCTCAACAAGCTTCTCGGGCGCGAAGTGTACACGAGCCAAGATCAGCTTGGTGGCCCACAAGTCATGATGCCAAACGGTGTCTCGCACTTGCAAGTCGCCGACGATCAAGAAGGTGTCAGATCCATCTTGAACTGGCTCTCGTACACGCCTGCTACGTCGAAGTCTCAAGTGCGCGCTCGTCGTTCGTCTGATCCGGTCGATCGTGACATCGACTTCATGCCGTCGAAGACTCCTTACGACCCGCGCAACATGCTCGCAGGTGTCGAACAGAATGGTAGCTTCGCGAAGGGTTTCTTCGACACTGACTCGTGGACCGAGACTTTGCCCGACTGGGGTAAGTCCGTCGTTACCGGGCGAGCCCGACTCGGTGGTGTACCGTGCGGTGTCATCGCCGTCGAAACACGGATGATGGAGCAGCGAATCCCTGCTGACCCTGCGAACCCTGAGTCTCGCGAGGCCGTGTTGGCTCAAGCGGGTCAGGTGTGGTTCCCGGATAGTGCGCACAAGACGGCTACGGCGATTCGTGATTTCAACAACGCTGAGAACTTGCCTCTATTCATCTTCGCCAACTGGCGTGGATTCAGCGGTGGTACTCGGGATATGTACGGCGAGATCTTGAAGTTCGGCGCGATGATTGTCGACGAGCTTCGCGTCTACCGCCATCCTGTCTTCATTTACATTCCGCCGAATGGTGAGCTCCGCGGTGGTGCCTGGGTTGTCGTTGATCCGACCATCAACGAGGGACGAATGGAGATGTACGCGGACGTGGAATCTCGAGGGGGCATCCTCGAGCCGCCGGGCATCTGTGAGGTCAAGTTCCGCCCCAAGGACCAACTCGCCGCGATGCACCGCTTGGATCCGGTTCTTATGGAATTGGACAAGGACGCTGAAGCGAACAAGGACGAGATCAAGAAGCGTGAGCAAAACCTGTTGCCGATGTACACGCAAGTCGCTCACGAATTCGCCGACCTTCACGATCGCAGCGGTCGTATGAAGGCGAAGGGTGTGATTCGTGACGTGGTCGAGTGGAAGAATGCGCGCCGTTATTTCCATGGCAGACTCACGCGCAGACTTGCTGTCGATGCCTTAGCTAGCAAGATCAAGTCTGAACTTGGTGACATCAAGCTCGACAGACCTGTCGAGGAATACATCGAGGAGGCGGTCGCCGCGTCAGGCGTCAACGCCAATGACGATAACGCCGTCGCCGCGATGCTCGAGAGCAACTCGGCGAAGATTGGGAACGACGTCATGATCAAGGGTCGTGCTGCCAAGGTTGCCCAATACGTTGAAAAGTTAAAGGGCCTCGACGCTGAGGACCTCAAAGCCATCCTCGCCCAGATGTAGAAAATTCGTACCGTACCGGTACCGGTACCGGTATGCTTTGCCAATGCGATAAAAAGAACATTTCTTTAAAAAAATCGATGTTACAACAAACATGTCTCCAGGCGTCGAACGAGCGCCTCTGAAAGACCCCTCCAAAGAAACTCACCATAAATGATTCGCGGCGAGTGGATGCAGACCACTAGCGCCGTGGCTAAATCGCTAAGAATATCGTCGTCCGCGTGCACAGAAGCAAACTGTACGCAATGAAACAAGTCTCTTGTATATCCGCTGGCATGATGGAGCGCGTGCTTCTCAAACGATGCTCTGATGAGACGCTTCAGCACCCACACGATAGCACGTTCCGACCCATGAGCGAGCGCATGCGAGATATCGTCGTGGATATCGTTCAAAACCTGCACTGTGGGGACTCTTGCGCTCGATGGAAGACTATCGGGAAGGGGTGAGCCAAAGACGGTCACACTCTGCGTCGCCAGTACAAACCTCAAAGCTGGATCACTCACTTCGGTCTCCGACGACGCGTACTCGAACTGAAGATCGCTCTTTCTGATAAAGTGAGAGAATCGAGGCAGCCAACGCTCGCTAATTTGATCCCGAATACTATCTTCGTTTACGTTTGCTCGAGCAATGACGATCAAATCGACATCTGAAATTTTTGCTCGCGCTCTACCTCGCGCCACAGAACCCCGACAATAAATACCAAGCAAGTTCTCATCACCCACGCACTCTCGCACGATGAAAGCGCACTCCTCGGTGGCGATCCGCCATTCATCATTCATCGAGCTTTGCCAGCCCGAAACATCGATTGGCGCGACCTCACCTGTTCTCGCGTCGCGATCCATGATGTCGCCGGCGTGCGAGTCAACGAGTCCGAGCAGGATAAGTCGCGATAACGAATTGGGTCTGTCTCGATGATCTGTCCATCGACGAAACTTACTCGCCACGTCATCATTACTCGCCGCCTCATCATCTCTAGGCTGTTTCTCTCTCCTGAAACGTTGCGTCACCGACATGGAGATGCACTCGTCGTCGTCTCGTGCAACAGACTCGGTGTAATGAGCGAAACGCGGAGGAAAGATGAGCACGTCTCCGGGCTCCACGATTGCCTCCCAAGCGAGCTGTCTCTTCGGAAATCGTCTCCCACGTCTGCGCAAGGGATGCCAATCTGGATACAGCGCCATGGACGCCAACGCGAACGGCTGATACAGCAACATGCGCTTTGATCCCGAACCTACCTGCGCAAGCGTGCTCCACGACGCGTCGTAATGCAACGGCGTCACCGATCCCGCGAGCGAGAGCCACAATCGTTTCGCCTGCGATTCCTCCCCCAGAGTGTCGAACGCGTCGCTCGCCCCACCCTCGCACTCGCGCTTCATGTCCTCTTCGAGCTCGGCTTGTACGTACGCGCCGCCGCCGCCGCCGTACCCGAGCACCCTCGCCAACGCCATCGCGAACGGCATCCGAACCGTCACGCTCGGCGCTTCGAACGCCCCACGTCGCACCGCCTCGTGCGACTCTTCGCAGTACGTGAACGTTCGACCGCTCGTCGTCGCCTCCTCGGCGTCCCGCGGCGCGCGCGTCTCGCACATCCACCCCCCGCGCGTTCGAGCCAACCCCTCCACCGTCCACGCGCGAGACGACGTCCAACTCGCGCACCCACCGCGCACGATCAGAGGGTCTCGCAGCACCGCGAGCGCCTTCCGCAGCCCGTCCGTGTCGCCGTTCCACGCGATTTCCGCGACGCGTCCTCGCACGCGGGCATCGTCGCTCCGCTTCGGCGGCGTCAGCGCCCATCCCGCGCGCGCTCGAAGCCGTCCACCGAGCGCGCCGATCACGCGCACGCGCGCCTCCCCCGCGACGTCCGCCAGCGCGGGCGCGGGCGCCATGACGCGCGCGCGATTGTCGAGCTCGCTGCCGGCACTCGTCGTCGACGACCCGCATGGCGCCCGACCGCGGCGACGACCGCGCGCGTCCGCCCGCGAGGTCGTCGACGACGCGATTCAAAGACGCGGTGACGACCGTCGTGGACGACAATCGCGCGCGGGACGCGGGGACGAGGCCGAGGAGGTTGACGTCGCTCTGGGACGTCGCGAACGAGTTGCGGCGACGCGCGGGGCGAGCGCGGCGACGCGGGCGCGCGCACGCCCGGGGAGGGGCGGGGGTGAAGCCGTTGCCGGTGTTCTTCGATCGAGACGGACGAACGGGGGCGTCGGCGGTGTGGTGGCGGGACGCGTTCGCGGTGAGCGCGGCGTTGGACGGCGACGGGGCGCGGGCGGAGAGCGCGGCGGAGGAGAGTGATTTAGGGCACGCGGCGAGGGCGATGCTGTTCTTCGCGCAGGATATGTCGAGGGAGTTGTTGAGCGATTTAGAGACGGCGACGACGTCGCTGTCGTTCTGGGAATTGCTCAGGGATCGACCGACCGGGCAGGCGCGGTTTCTGTTGCTGAACACGGGCCCGAGGAATTTTGTAAACTTGGTGCGAGAGGGGAGTTACAGACTGTTCTGCCACGCTCGCGCGGCTTTGACGGGGAAGGAGACGACGTTCGCGCTGCCGAGCGCGAGCGCGCGGGTGATCATCGATGGGCGAGTGAACGCACTGAGCGAGCTTCAGGTGGCGCTCGCGAGCGTCGTGGGACGGGTGCACCACCACGCGGACGCCGTGGCGAACTCCTCATACGCGAGTTCGGGGTCATTAGACAACTCGTTGACGCGAGAAGAGACAAGACAGTCGATCATGGACGCCACAGACGGGCTCTTGGAGTGTCTTGAGGAGATAAAAGAGTACTCGACGACGACGATGGAGAGGCACGGCGACTTGGCGAAAGTATCCACCGGTTCGAGAATGTCCGTCAAAGATAGTCCAAGAATACTCAAGTCGCTGAGTCGGCTGGGCTCAGGAGTTTTGAAAGCGATGCCGGATCTTCCGGAGCCATCTCCTCGATCGAGGATGAGCGTCGATTACGACAGCTCTCCGGCGGATTCGCCTCGGCCGCCGAGTCGCCTGCAACGATTGGCGAGTATGGACCTGAGTAAGCTATCCGAGGACACGGCTGTGGGTCATCGGTTTAGAGAGCCCCTCATTGTGGACGGCAACCCGTTGCCGTTACCGAGGATAAACGATACGTTGTGGCAAGCATTGAAGCGCGTCGAGAAAGAGTGGTACGATGTCAGAGACACATCTCACGAAGCGCTTTACGTGCACGCAAAGCCTTCAAAGCACGTGCGAAGATGGATGTTGTATTCCATCGGGAGTGTTTCACTCACGGTGGTCACCGTTGTCGCCGTTCGTCACAGTCGTTTGTGTGGAAGCGACGACTTGGACAACTTGCTGCAGTCGATGTCCTCGGCGTGTACAAACTTTATGAAAACGCGCATCTTTGATCCACTGAAAGAGTTGAGAGACGAGCTAAGAGCTGCATTCGTATCCGATCGTCCGGATGATGCCACCGAGCGCTTGGAGGATGATAAAGAATCGTTGGACCGTATGCTCGGTGAGTACATGAAGCAAGCGTCTAAACCAGGAGTCTCTGAGTCGCTCTATCGAGCTTATAGAACAGTTGGAGGTGGTGGCAACGCCACTGATACCGAACAAAAAGAAGTTGAGGCGTCAAAGATCGATCCGGCTCGACTCGTCACCGCTCGAGTCGAAGAAGAGCTAAAAAATCCATTGACAAATATGCTCGCGGGAGACCTCATGCAACTGTTGCTCTTGCAGACGCAAGTCATGAAGGTTGAGATGGAGAGCGCTCTGATGCAGATGGACCAGCTCATGCGAGCCAATCGCTTGAACTTCTCCCTCATGGCGTGTTTTCCAGCCGCGCTTGGATTATATGCGGGAACGATCGCCATCAAGGCGTCGCTCTCGGTCTCAGTGTACCGCCGTCGCAAGCGGCAGCGCGAAGAGATGCGCATGCTCTTACACGAGGCCGAGCGCGCGCTCACCAACCTCAAGATCGCCGAGCGTCGTTCGGTGCAGCACGGTATGCTCATTTACGCTCTCAACTCTCTCTACGCCGCGGTGCAGAGAAACCACCACCTATTCACTCGCGCGGAGTGGCGCTCGGTGCGCGTCGACGTCCTGGAGCTCGCCGACCCGAGCGTACCAATCGACAACAAGCTCGTCACCGTCGCTCGGCTCGCTCGCACTCGCGCACTCGTTCCCGAGCCCCATCGCGTCGCCGGTGCTCACCTCTAGCGGCGCCCTCGTGATCCACGGATCGCCCGTAAACAACCAGCCAACCAACCGTCGCGAACACTCGGGCACTCCACCTCAACGCGTCGCGACACGTCCTCACTTCGAGTCACGCGCGTCATGTTCGCCGCCTCGCTCCGTCGCGGCGCGCCGATCGCGCGCGCGGGCGTCTCTTCGAGCGGCTCGGCGACGCCGCGCGTGACGCTCGCGACGACCGCGATCGCGCGATCGACGCACTGGAGAGGAATTTCAACGTTGGATCGGTACGAGCGATACGATCGTTCGCGAGAGAGCACGCCCGGGGCGTTCGCGCTCGGCGTCACGGCGCTCCTCGTCGGCGGCGTCGCCGCGTTCGACGCCGTGTTCGGACCGGCGACGCACGGGCGGGAAAGCTGGAAGGAGTGGATGACGATCAGACGGGCGCACTACGAACGCGAACTCGCTCGGTTGAACGTGTACGCGCGAGAAGGGTTCACGAAGGAGTACAAGCAGGACGTGTTCTTCGCGTACGAACGGCGGTTGAGGACGTTTGCGCCGCCGGAGAAGGTTTTCGATTATTTCGCGAGCGTGCGAAAGAACGGGAGCACGTACATGACGTTGAGCGATTTGGTGCGTTCGCTGCTGCCATTGCACCCGGCGGTGGGGAGTCGAGACACGCGTGCGGGAAAATTGCACGGAGAAACGGACGGGATGGAGGAGCGTGGGAAGAAGGTGAGCCGAGAGGTCATCACGAGCGATTTGTTTCGATTGTTTGATACCGATGGCAACGGGATCTTTGACTTCGCAGAGTACTTGTTCTTCAACACGCTGCTCAACACGGACAGGCAATCGTCGCTGTCCGTTTTTCAGAAATACGATGCGGACGGAAGCGGTGAGCTTGACGTGGACGAGTTCACGATGATGATGAAAGAAATGCGCACGCAGGTGAAGCACGCGACGGGTCTGCGCACGGGCTTGGACACCGGCATGTCCAACGTAGACAATATCGCTGATGGTTTGCTGGACTATTTATTCGGCCCGAATAGAAACAAGAAGTTGACGTTGAAGCAGTTCCAGGCGTTCTTGCGTACGCTGCGAAATGAGATGGACGCGTTAGAGTTTGCTCACTACGACGTAAACAAGGACGGCCTCATCACGATGCGAGACTTTGGATACAGCCTCGTCAGCGGGTGCAAGGTGGACCACCTGCAGCGCTTCATGGACGAAGTCAAGCGACTTCCGGGTTACGAGTCTAAAGTTCGAATCAATCGCGCTGAATTTTTAGCGTTCGCTCGCATCTCGAAGCACGGCGATGGCTCATTCCAGCGCGAGATCAAGAGCATCTCTGACTCTGGTGAGGTGATCACAAGGCAAAAGTTCAAAGACATCGCCCGTCGTACCGCCGGCGTGAAGCTCAGCGACGATATCGTGCACGTCATATTCCACGTCTTCGACGTCGATAACGACGACTCACTCTCGTACGATGAGTTTTTCAACGCGATCAAAAAGTGGACGTGAGCGCGCGCGCCCGCAGTAGAGCTCTCCTAGCTTTGTAAAACACATCGCGCGCGCGCGGCGCAGTCCTCACTCCCCCGCGCGCGTACTCCACCACCGCCATGCGCGAGCGTCGCACGCAAACCTTCGACGATCCCGAGGACGGTGATGACCGAGTAGAGGTCGAGCACGCCCCCGGATCCACCGCCGCGCTCGTCGCGAGCGTGCTGGCGAGCGAAAAGGAAAAGGCGAAACACAAGGAGGGCGGCGACGCGCGCGCGACCGTGCTCCCGAGTGGTGCGGACTCGGACGACGAGAGAGCGGTGAAGCGAGGAGGGAAGCGCGTGTCGTTCGCCGAGGACGACGAGGACGAGGACGCGCTGGCGACGCGAGCGAAAGCGGCGAGCGAGACGCGAGCGCTGCTGAGAAGCGAGGCGGCGGCGGGCGTGCGGTCGACGGACGATAGAGAGACGAGGGCGGGCGTCGAGGACGCTGAGGAGAATATGGAGAAGAATGATGAGGAAGAGGGGTTCACTAGCTTTAATCTCGATAAAGAGCGGCAGGAGGGATACTTTGATGACGAAGGTAACTATGTGGAATACGCCGAGGAAGAGGACGAGACGACGCTTTGGCTGGACAAAGACGCCAAGGTGGACGAGAGATTGGAAAGTGGAAAGATTCGACGAAGCACGGCGGCGTTGGAGGAGGAGGAAGGTGCGAGAGCGATGAGCGAGAGCGACATTGCGACGATGCAACGGGAAATCGCTAGCTATTTGAACCCAGGCGAAACCGTGCTCGGGGCGCTGAAGCGCTTAGGAGGGAACACGAAGAAAGACGGCGGACGCGGCGGCGGTCGGGTAAAGCAAAATAAGGTCATGAGTGATGAAGAGAAGAAGGTGTTTGACAAGCTGACCGAGTTATCCAGCGCTTTGATGGGGCAAGGAGAGTACGAGGTGTACACATTCCAGAAGGAAGCGTTCGAGCGCGCTGCAAAACTGTATGCCCCGACGACAGCCCCGACCGAAGACGCGGGCGCGAAAGATATGTTCGCTGATAGTGATGAGGATGACGACGCGTTAGCTCCGGAACCGGCGCCTCCGGCGAAGAAAGCGAAGATGCATGAAGAAACGGCGACCCCTCAAACATCGGATGGCGACGTCGATTTTGCATCGTGGAGCGTTAAAAATCTCAAGACATACGTCGAATCGCACGGCGGTAGTACAAACGGAAGCATAACCGAGAAGAGTGAGCTCGTAGCTCGCGCAAAGGCATGCCCGAAAGCCGTTGTTCCCGAGGGTTACTCGTGGAACATGGAGCAAGGGTTGTACTATTGCGAGGCGAGCGACTTGTTCTTCGATCACTCGCGCAACCTGTTCACCGACCTGCAACGGAGCAAATGGTGGATATACGATCAGGCGAAAGGTTTTGTGGAATGGAGTGCATAGTATCGATTATCGCTCGTAGTCGCAAGTGAGTTCGTTTTGACTAGACCGTGCGCTTGTTTACAACAAAGACACTCAAAGAATGCAGCACTTCACAATAATAGAACTTGATGGAATCGATGTAGTCCTTCACTT
Source organism: Ostreococcus tauri (assembly GCF_000214015.3). Taxonomy (NCBI): domain Eukaryota; kingdom Viridiplantae; phylum Chlorophyta; class Mamiellophyceae; order Mamiellales; family Bathycoccaceae; genus Ostreococcus; species Ostreococcus tauri. The sequence goes on along the minus strand of NC_014426.2, from coordinate 512,346 downwards.
ACCCATGCCATCAGCGATCATCGGAGCCTCGCCCCGGAGCTCCTCAGCCTCGATCTCGAACGAGGGGAAGGCAGCCTTGCCGGCGTCGAACGATTCGGCAACCTTTCTGTGCAAGGCCAAGTTGTACTGATCGAGCGCCAGCTGTGGATCCGTGGGACGCTCTGGATCAGCAGTCTCAAAAAACTGCGCGTTTAATATGTATAGCGTGCTGTCCACGATCGTCACCGACGTCGTCACGCGCTTGTTCCCGTACGTCGTGATGAGTCGATACTCATAGTCGTAAAACGTCGTCCCAGAGACCGATCCGACTCGCGTGTCCGAGCGCGTGAGCGTCACCCCGCCCGGCACCGTGCTTTCCTTAGCCTGCTCCGCATTAGCCAACCTATTGCCTATCTCGTTCAAGCTACCGAACTTATCGAGCGTCTTCACCGTCACGGGCGACACCGTCACGCCAATGTTGCTGTATTTGGCGTCAGGATTTTTAAACAGCACCGCCGCCCCGGGCTTACTCCCGACGGTCCATTTCTTTGGAAACTTCAGCAGAAACTTTTTACCCCGATCCCTGTACACCGTGAGATCCTCGTACGCGTTCACCGCGAATTCATCCCCGGTCGTCGCGTCCGCCGCGCGCGCCTCTCGCTCGCCCGCGCGCCTCGCCCAGACCCCCGCCCCGAGCGTCCACAGCGCCGTCCTGCGCCGCACCACCCCCCTTCCCGCGTCTCCAATCGTCGTCTCGTCCGCACCGCGCGTCGTCGACGCCGCGTCGTCCACGTCGCGCGCGTCCGTCGCGCGTCGCCCCACGCCGCGCGCGCGCGCGCTCGACCGCCGTCCCGCGGCGCCACCGCATCGCGCGCGCGCGCGCGTCCTCGACCGCGTCGTCGCGCGCGCGCGCGCGACCGCGGTCCGCATCTCGCGTCGCGGTCGCGCGTGCGTGCGCGCGCGCGCGTGTGCGTCGTCGTCGTCGTCGCGATCGCGGCCTCGCGGGGTCGCGATCGCGTCGACGCGCGTGAGGACGCGACGCGCGGACGCCGGAGAACGCGCGCGAGCGGATGGATAATCCGTCGCCAAAGGTGTACGTCACGCGCGCGCGAACGACGGGAGCGGCGTCGCGAGGGGCGAGAGGGCGAGAGGAATCGAGGGAGGATGGGCGAGACGCGTTCGACGCGAGAGAAATCTTCGAACACGTGCGAGACATCAACGATCCGGAGCACCCGCACTCGTTGGAGGCGCTGGGGGTGGTGCGTGAGGGTGATATCGCGGTGGATGACTCGAAGAATCGAGTCAAGGTGGAGTTCACGCCCACGGTGCCGCACTGCTCGATGGCGACGCTCATCGGGCTGAGCATACGGGTCCGGTTGCTCCGGACGCTCCCGAGACGGTTCAAGGTGGATGTGTTGATCGCTCCGGGGACGCATACGAGTGAGAAGGCGGTGAATAAGCAGTTGAACGATAAGGAGCGCGTGGCGGCGGCGCTGGAGAATGCGAATTTGTTGGAGAAGGTGGACCTGTGTCTGAGCGGCAAGACGGCGATTTGAGGGACGACGCCTTTATCGAGCGCCGTCGCGGCGATAACGATTCATTTTTGTTTGTAGTTTTTAGACGAGCTAGCTATAGAGGTTATTAGGATCATCCGACGTTGAGCCTGAACAAGTCGTTGAAGATGAAGAAGCTACCCGGAGCCAAACCAGCGGCTTCCGTCGGCAGGAGCGTAAAAGCCTGCGAAAACTTCGTCGGCATCTGTTCGCCGTCGATGAGCAAATTTCCGCACACCATCACGATCACCCCACCGTTCGGCGTCGGTTGCGTGTCTAGCGTCACCACCTGGTGCTGCACCTTCTGGAACGGCAACGTTCGCAGCTTCTCCACGATCGCGGCGCTTCCCTTGAACTGGCCCGGTCGCCCTTCGCTGTGCTCGAAATTAAGCATCGAGTACGTGTCGTTGTACAGCGGACCAAGCTGCGAGCGATCGGCGTCGAACATCTTGTAGTAGTGTTCGACAAAAGCCTGCGTGAGCGAACGAGGAGGTCGAGCGCGTCAGCGTCGAGGTAATCCACAGTGACGTTCAACACGACGCGAGCACGCAGAGAGGTCGCGACGGGACGTTCGATTCTCCTCGCGGGCGCGCCGTCGATATCGTCGTCATCGAAGTGTGCGCACCTTGCCGACCTGATCGAAGTTCGCGTTTATGTTTTGCAGCGCCGACATCGCGCGTGAGGACGTGAGCGCGACGGTCTGAGGTGAGCGGTTGATTCGATCGATTACTCGACTTGCCCCAAGAGCGAGGCGACGCGCGGCACGCGAGAGGCGAGCTCGAATGGCGCGCTAGAATGCTTTCAATGCTACAGAGCGCTCTTTCAACGAATGAGCGCGGATACTAATGACTAATAGGGCGTGTACGAGATGGCGGTACCGTTCGCGTACGAGTACTCGACGTCAACCAGGCGCTGCGAGGCGGAGCCGACAATGGAGAAGGACACCGCGTACGTCCGCTGTGGGACGAGAGCGGGCGTGACGCAGTCGGCGTACGTGGTATTGTACACGTTGGCGGCGACGTAAATTGATCCGAAAACGCATCTTGAACCGTCCGTTTCGGTGGCAAATGAGGTGCCCGTGACTCCAAAGACGGCTCCACCAAGCGCTGTGGACGCGGCCGGCGACGTTCTCGTCAGCGTAGGCGATACAATTGTTCGCACGCCGAACCCGTTGAACAGTGCTCTAATGGTAGAATTCTGATGTGAAAGAGAAATTTCTCGTTGTGGGATGCCGTTGAGGTCGTAATCTCGACCGATCGTCAACTTCATCTCGGAATTGCGGTCGGTGCTCTCGCTCGCCGTGATCTCGCATCTTACCATCGCCGACGACACGTAATAAACATCTGTCGACTCCAACGACGTGAATGAGTATCTGCAGTACGACCTCGTCGACTCGGATTCGGTGAACAGGTCTTTTCCGTAGAAATAGGCGATAGATCCGCCATGTGCGCTTAGAACTCTTGGCAAAACTGAAGTTGCACGCAGCGGCTCGACAATTTCCATCTGATTGTAGAACTCAGGCGCCACGCCGGCAACGTCGATTGCGACTGTAACGAAACCTGGCGCGGAGGTGTGCGGTGGAATGCACCCGAATTCTCGAGTGTAGTTTGATACTGGTTCAATCGAGTCGCCGAAGTAGCAGTATAATACTGCTCCATCGGGAGTCGACGGCCATGCCGGGAATTGCCAGTTGTACCACGCATACGTCTGATCTTCCTCCAAGGCGTCCGGCGCTCGAGACACTGGCTCGAACCAAACCGGAAGCGACGTTCTCGGTGATCCAGAGTACGCATCGTTCATGGTGACGGCTAAATCGGCCCACGTCAACGTTTCAACATCTGGTGTTTCGCACACAACAACCGCGGACGATATAACGACTGCAACCCGCGTCGTTACGTTGCCTGCATCCGTGGTGAATGTGCAATTCGGATCGCCGTGAGTCCCGTATCCGTAACCCTGAGCAATGCCGAACCAAGATCCGCCGGGGGGTGAAACCAGAGCGTGCGCGGTGCTGACCCACTTGAGTGGCTCCCAAAACATTGGATAGTGCTCACGTTTGATGACGCCGATTGTCTCTACGGGCTTCACAATTCCCGGAAGCGTGACGGTAGAATCGACGTACATACTCTCTATTGTCGGCGCTGAGATTGTTCCGACCGGTGTCGAATCCTCGCCATCCGGTCCCACGAGTTTCACGTCAACAGCGCTCCCACGCGACAGCGACGTGGAGATGCAGCTGAGAGTTCCAAAGGCGTCACGCCTCACGTCTACACTCGTCGTGCCGAATAGGCACCTCCATTCATGAAATGACGTGCGTTGCTTCGTCGCTGAACCTAAAGCTGCGCTCAGATCCACTTCGACTCCACCGTCTGTAAACGAGCTGTCTCCGCTGTTGTCTGTGTATGCCGTGCTGGAACCAGAAGTAAAATCGCTCACGTATGCGTAGATATCGTACCCTCCCGTGGATTTGTAATCCTGAGTACCTAGTCGCACGGATACCGACGTTACGCTATTCGAAGGGGGACTTTCGCATCGCGCGAATGAAGAAGATACCAGTACGCATCCGGATGCTGTCGCGCCAAACACACAGGACGTCGAGACAGGACCACCATTTGTGAAGAAGCTAGAATCACCATCGTAAGTCTCCGAGGCCGACAGTGCGGACCGGAAGTATTTACCATACACAGATACTAATGTGCCGCCAGATAACACCCCTTCGGTTGGGACGATAGACGCGATCTTTGGAGCGGTCGTCAGCAAGAACACCATCTGGGTATCGCTCATCATGCCGTTTTTGCTGTCGTAGAATTCGACTATGGTGAAGCCAGCACGATCTACCGTGGGTGATGGACAAGATACAGCGTTGATTTTTGTACCCATCACCGTACTGTCTGAACCAGACAACGTCGATCGGATATCGCTCGAAGCGACAGTTTTCGCAGTAGTGAAAGTTTCTCCCCACCGACACTTCTGGTATGTGGTTGCTACGTTCACACTACTCAACGAAGAGAAGTCGACGCCATCCAACGTCACCGTGACGTCCCCGTCGATCCAGGCTCTTGATGGTGAGATGCTCCTGACCGTTGCCCGGAATGCAACACCGTACATACCAGTGACATCGATGGGCGCACTCGAAAGAGAGGTTGAAGCGTCAAAGGTAGCACCAGTGAACGCTATGATATCCGTTATCGTCGTCGACGACGCTCTGAACAAAATGATGTCCTCGTTACCTTCTTGAGAAGGCACAGCCGTGGCGTCATAGTTGATCGACAGTTGAACGGGTTCGTTGAAAGTGAACCCACTCGGAGTAAGAGACATCAAGTAAGGTGAGACACCGAGGATGTTGATGTTCCAGCTGTACCAGAGAGTGTTCTTCAGACTCGTCGTCGACGTCACTGAAGTTAAGCTCGATGTTATAGTTTGAAGCCAAGGCACAGTGCCTTCGGCGAATAGCGCAGTCGACTTCGAATCATCACCATACAAGACGCCTCCGGCATAGCCCACTACGCCATTCAATATAATGTAGGTAAACGTGGTCGGAATTGCGAAAACGACGCGCTCCGAGCCCGTCGTCGTGCTGAATCCGTAAGCATCGTATCTGAGTGCACTGTTTGTTCCATCCCATGCCACTATTGTCGTGAACGCCCCCCCCAACTCATGCCTCTCCACGCTCGCAGAAACATCACCATACGACTCGAGTTCATACACACCGGGCTTCACTTGGAGATCCATAGTCATTTGATCCGTGGAATTAACTAGTGCAATTCCGTACAGATTGGTGAAGTTGTCTGCGTGACCGATAATGGAGCCGTAATCGTACCATGACTCCGCCGACGCACTCGCATTGAGAGTGACTCGCACGGACGGCATGAGAAAACACGCGTTCAGCTCGTCCGATTCGACGGCGTTTGAATCATACGATGTATACGATGGCTCAACGCAGCCAGGACCGGTGACACGAGCTTTCTTCATGCCTTCATCGCTGGCTTGAGTCGAGTTGTAGATCCAGTACGTGATGCCAACAGATCCGAGTCCGCTCTGACCCTCAATCGTGGTCAGTGACGCGTTGAGTGCTCCATAAAAGTACGCCGTGTATATCGCGCTGGGGTAAGCGACGAACTCGAAATCAATCGTTTGTTCGTGTCCGTCCTCACCACTTTCGGGTTCAAACGAGTCCGAAACGTAAATCCCTGGTCCTTCAAATTCGTACACCGCGTGATCGATAACACCAAAGGCCTCCACGGTGAAAAGTAATTTCACCCCAGTCACGCACGATCCATCATCGCTCGTTGCAAATGGATTATAGTTTGGAGACGAAGAATCGGTACAACCGGGTCCACTGATCTTGAATGTTCGTGACAACGAATCCGATGCGGTTGACCCGGTGTAACCTATGTACAAAAAATTGTTTGAATCCTTAACTGTAGCTTGCATGGCGCCCTCGAACCGGACGAAATATTCGACCGATGGGTATGCGCACATAGTTAGCTCGTGAACCTCACCCACGTATGTCAAAATTCCCGAGAAATGAGTCGTTTCATTGTATGGAGGCCCGTCTACAGAATACGATCCGTACTCCTCTATCACCAAATCGTGACTCTCCTGCGATTTTTCAATGTTTGCCACCGAATGCATCGTGAAAGTGATGTCCACAGGAGCCTCGAATCGCGCTTTTCTGATGGCGTGATTGCTACGATCAGCGACTATGTACGTCGCGCTGCCTATGTAGGACACCGCCTCTGGATTGTAGAACATCGCCGCGCTTCCCACGGCGTCGTCTCGGAAACCCGCTGTCCCTGTGTAACTACCCGCCACTGTCACTACGGTCGCAGCATTGCCAGCCGTAGAATCGTTCAAAATAAGTTTTCTAAGTTGATGCGTTCCTGCATCGGAAACCAGTAGTACGCCGCTACTCAAGGCTGAGTCGTAATTGTAAGCGATCCCTACCGGATCGTTGAAACGCGCCGGCGTTGAAAGCACCCCATCCTTATTCAGCGTGCTTGCATTCAAAGCGGGTGAACCATCTCCTAAGACCGTGGTCACCACTCCTGTCGAAAGATCGATCATTCGAACAGCGTGGTTTCCCGTGTCCGCGACGTATAATTTGGAGTTCAAGCTATCCAGAGCCAAACCTCTAGGCAAGGTGAAACGCGCACTCGTTCCCGTATTGTGGTCAACAAATCCCGAAGTTGTCTGAGATCCGGCGATCGTGGTCACCGCGAGAGTACTGACGCTTATTTTCATCACTCCGTGCTGGCTTTGACCCAAAACATACATGTCTCCACCGTTGCTCTCATCGACCACCAGCTCGATCGGTGCGAACGGCAACGACGCGACCACCGTGGTCACGTCTCCATTGGATATGTTCCTCACCGCTTTATTACCGGTATCGGCCACGAGCACGTCTCCTGATGCGAGCAAAGCCACGCTCGTCGGACCTTTAAACAGTGCCTGCGTTTCGCCCAGTTCTGCGTTCGCCGACGTCTTCCCATCCGTCGACCCCTCGGTGCCGTTCCCGGCGAAATTCGTCACCTCGCTCTTTCCCAGATCGATCACTCGCACGACGTTGTTCCCACTGTCGCCCACGACACACGTGGACGCGTTGCACGACACCCCAGCAGGCGAGGACAGAAAACTCCTTTCAAACCGACCGTCTCGATTCCCGCTCACGCCCGCGCCCACGACGGTGGACACCACCGCCTTGTCGTGGCAATCGCGCACGTCGAACGTCGCGTGAACGCCAACGAGGAGCCCGAGGACGCACGTGAGGACGCGAGAGAGAAACTTCGCCGAGGGAGAATCCGTCCGACGACGAGGCCGCGGCATATTGTTCAAAGTTTACTCTCGCTCGCTCTACGTACTCTTAGTCGACGATCGAATCGTGTACGCGCGAGCGCATGAATGTGATAGCATGGCGGACTTTCAGCTGCCGTCCCGCTCGACGGAAGCGTCGAAGGTCGAGCGCGCTGGCGACTGAGGCGTGGGGTTGACGGGCAACCGACTCGAGCGGCGTTCGCGGTGGACGACTTTCGCGGTGGACGACGTGTGGAAAGACGAGACCGCTTCATCGAAACGAGAGGTCCAGGTGTGCGCGTGAACTGTTTTGGGTGAGGTTTATTCAGTCCTTGGCGTACTGACAACGATTGTTAATGTGTACGAGTAACGCTTTAGGCGCCGGCGTTAATTTCCTTCATGGCGGAAGCTTGTTCGATACCCATAGAGCACAAGATGGTGACCGCAACTTCCTTGCCTTCATCAAACGCCACACGAATTTGTTCAGCTAACTTGTCCGCATCATCGTGACCACTCGGGAGCTTCAAGTCCTCGCGCGTGTCACCGTTTTCAGCCATGAGAGACATGTGGTCGTCCTCATCGATGTCCAAGAGCGTGTATTCCACGCGGTTCACGATCGGCACTTCAAGGTTATGGGAAGACGGTACGAGTTCTTCGACCTTCTTATTCGTGAAAATGTCCAAGGCAAAGAAGTGGCACTTGGCGTGACCGTGCTTACCCGTCTTCGACGTCGTGACGTCGAGAACCTTGGTCGGTCGGCCCTTAACAACCTATATCGTGCGCAAAAACGCGCTCACTCGTCAGTTTATCGCGTCGTCGTTATCGCAGTTTTTCGCCCTCGGCGCCCGCCCACCCGCGCTCGCTCGCCTGTACCGCGCACCGTGCGCCCCGGGAGGGTTTCTAGCTCCTTAAACCCCACGCTCGACAGCGCGCGCGGCTCTCCCGCCATCCCCCGCGCGCGCGTCGCCGACACGACGCGATCGACCTCGAGAAGGATTTCTCCTCGTTCCGTTTCCCTCCTCGACGCCCCAGCGCGCGCGTCGCGCGTCCCAAGAGCACGCGCGGATCGATTCTCCCGCCGCGCCACCGCGACCCTCTCCCGCGAAACGCGCACGCGCGCGACGAGCTCGCGCGCACGCACGATGAAACCGCCCTTACGAACGGAACCCGCTTGCATCGGCACCGTGTGCGAGGCGCCGGCATCGGCGGACTCGAAGGTTTCGACTTCGTGCTCGGCGTCGGACATGTGTGCGTCTAGGTGTGGCGGAGGTCGGTGGGCGTCGCCAAACCCTCGCGACGCGCGCCCGCCCGGTGGACGCGCGCCGACGAGAGATCGGTCGATGCCGCGCGAGAAAGGAGGATCGATCGAGGTGATGCTCGAGGCGTCGCCGGTCGAGTCGTTCCTTTCGAATGTGCTTTCGACCGCTCGGGCGCGCGAGGGCGGGACGCGTCGACGACGACGACGACGACGACGATCGTCGGCGTCTCGACGGGCGCGCGCGCTCGACCGTCGATCGATTCGCGCGCTTCACGACGCGCGTCGCGAGCGGTGCGGTGGAACGGGCGACGCGCGATGGCGAGCGACCGGGACGGGTACTCGACGTGGTGTCGGTACGGTGGGAAGTTTCTCAGCGCCGCGGAGGCGCGAGCTTTAGACGACGATCTCATCGCTGGCGTTGGATGCGAGGCGTCGACGTTGGAGGCGCTCATGCGTCGAGCAGGGGAACAGGCGGCGTCGGCGACGTTGGAGCGGGCGCGAGACGCGGAGACGTTCGCGGTGCTGTGCGGACCGGGAAATAACGGTGGTGATGGACTCGTTCTCGCGCGAGCGTGCGCGCTTCGACGAGAGGGGGTGCGCGTGGTGGTTTGGTATCCGAAGGGTCCGGGGAAGAGCGAGTTGTACGCGAAGTTGGTGGAGGAGTGTCGAGCGACGCGAAACGTGCGCTTCGCGGACGAGGCCGAGATCGTCGATCTCTTGCGCGAGGCGAGCGGAGATCGAGCGGGTACGTCGACGTGTTGTTTCATCGATGCTTTGTTTGGTTTTTCGTTTCGCGGAGCGGTGCGCGAGCCGTACGTGAACGTCATGAAGTTGTTGACGGCGCTCACGAGTGAGTCACGCATTCGGGACGTCGGAGTCGTTCGCACGGTGAGCTTGGACATTCCGTCGGGATGGAGCGTCGACGGGGCGCCAAATACGGATGATGTGTTCATCCCTGATCTCCTCATTTCGCTCACCGCGCCGAAGCGTTGCTGTGCAACGTTTGACAATCCAGCTCTCGGCGAGGCGCCCGCTCGTCTGCGACGCATGGCTCAAACGCACGTTGTCGCGGGGACGTTCCTTACGGATGAGCTGTGCGAACGGTACGGTCTATACGCGATACCGCTTCGACGTGGTTCTGAGATTGATTTCGCGCCGTTAGATTTGTCGAGACGCGACGAGAGTTAGCCTGCAAGCATCGAGCACGAATTTAGAAATATCGACTTATGACTTGTTACACGAACTGTGAAACGCTGCTGTACACCCTGAACGAGTTCGCCATGCGCTCAATGTTCTTCTTATCGCGGTTAAACTGCGATGCCGGCGCGGTGATGACGAAAGCGAACAATCTACCTGTGTTGTCAATGCTGATCTTCACCACGTACTTTCGATCGGCGTCAACCTCAAACAAGGCGTACTCGCGTCCGTCTTCCTTCGCTCTCTTGGTCGAGATCTGTCCGGCCGTGATAGAATCTTGCATATCACTCAACGCGCCCGCGACTGCCTGCAAAGCGGCCTCAGTGAGCGCGAACGACGCCCCGTCTTGTCCCGCCGGATTGAGCGTCAAGCAATACGCCTTCACCGCTCCCTTCGTCCCGGACTTCACGAAACGCGAGTCCTGTCCCCCGCTCCCCTTCTCCACCTTACTCGTCGCCTCTTCGACCCATCCGTCCGGGACTTCGTACGAGTACTTCGCCAGAGCTTTGGTCGTGCCACCTATCGATCCGTACGTCGCCGGCGGATTCGCCGCGCCGTAAAACGTCGTGAACTCCCCCTCGCTCGCCACCTCATCGCTCGCCGCCGTCCCGTACGCAGCGGTCGCTTCTCTCGCCATCATCGTTGTCGTCGCGATCGCCCCACCGATCGCTAATCCGAACGCACGTCGCGAACGAGGAGGCGCGAAGGCGAACGATCCTCGGATTTCGATCGACGACCCATCGCGCGCGCGTTCGGCGTCGTCGTGCGTCGCTCGTATCGGCGCGAGGCGCGAGCGACGGGGGCGTTCGGTCGACGCGCTTAAGCGCGCCGCGATGATAGGCGAAACGCGAGCGAGCATCAAGGAGACCGCGCGTCCGTGTTTGACGAAATATCGCGATTGACACGTCGGATTTTTTTGGACGCGCAGCGCTCTGCACCTCTTTGTTACACGACGCGTCTACGAGACGTCGGCGTCGATAATATCGACGTCGGCGTCGACACGGTTAAAGGTATCGATAGTGTGGTTGGCGACCAGGGCCGGGATGGAGTTGAGACGCGTGACGAAGGTATCGACGGAACGCTTGATGTCCGGCGCCTCGACAAAGGCGTTGGATTTGAGTGAAACAGCGATCGTTTTTTCGTTGTACGTGAAGACAAACGCATCCGTCGGTTTCTCGGCGTAGTCGGAGAGGAGGGTAAACGTCACAGCACCGTCATTTTCGTCCTTCATTTCGATCTTGTAACCGAAAATTTTGTGACACGCCTTGCGGAAGTTGTTTGACGCGCGGCTGAAAGACGTCATGAGGCGTTGCTCGCGCTTCTCCAAGTTTTCACATTTACTCTTCCAGACGGTCGCATCGGCGTCGCTCGCAGACGTGGCAGATCCATCTTGCATTTTAGACATCGCTTTACGCAGTCCATCGACCTCGCTTCGCAGCAAGTCCAACTCCTTTTCCAAAGCGCTCTGCCTCGCGGCGGCGACAGGATTGTTCTTGAAGTGAAGCACCTTGACGTCTTTCGGGTCAAAGTCTCGCGAGCTCAACTTTCGCGCGAGATCGTCACGCTCACGTTCTAGCGCTTCGATGATCTCGTCCGTATCTGGCGTTTGCGTCGGAGCTGCGGTGGCAGAAGCGGCGGCAGCCTCCGCTTTCGCCTCGGCTTGCTTCACGTCATCCTCAAGCGCGGCTATTTTCTTCTGCGCAGCTGCGAGCGACTTCTCGAGCTCTTCAGTCGCTCGCTCCATCTCCAGTTTACTCTGATGTTTCTCCGTGCTCTTCTTTGCCGCCGCGGCGTTCATCTCGTCTTCGTAAGACTTGACAATCTTGTTCAAACTCTCCAGCTCCCTATTCATGACAGAGATTTGACGTTCGGCGCACGCGAGCGCTTCAACCGCGCTCGAGGAGCTCGCCTCGGCTTTTCGATGCTTTTCTTCAGCCTCCGCGGCGCGACGCGTCGCAGCAGCCTCGTTCATCTGCGCCTCCGCGAGATCAGACATCATCTTTCCTTGATCGCCAGCTTGCGTTGTGAGGCGAGTCTCGAGCGCGATGACACGCTCAACGAGATCGGATGGCACCTTGACACTACCTGAGACGCGATCGATGACGGCAACCCAATCACTTTCGAGGTACTCCAGTTTCGCTAATCTCGCTTGCATGGACGACGTGTCGATCACGCTCGCTTCGGCTCGAAGTGCGCGGGCCTCGGCGGCCATCGCGCGCTCTTCGCACGTCGCGGCAAACTCCGCCTTGCGCCGTAACGTCTTCACCTCATCCGCCTCTCGAGAAGCGATCCTGAGCTCTTCTTGCAAGGCTTTATTCGTAAATCGTAACTCTTCCATCTCAGATGACGAATCCCGCGCATCACCGCCGCTCTTCTCTTCGTCCATTTGTTTTCTCATATCAAGCACCGCCGCCTCCGCCTGAGCGACCAAAGCTTCGCACTCACGGAGCGCCTCCTCAGCTTGGTTCGCTCGCGTCGTCTCCGCCTCGCATTGCGCCTCGATTCGACCCAGTTTCATCTTCATCTCGGCGTTTTCGCTCTTGAGGCTTGATATTTCGTCTCTCTGCTCGGCGGCGGCGCACTCAAACTCAGCGGCTCGTTCTGAGAAATCCGCGACGTCTTCATCCGATGAATCTTCCTGCAGTCTCTCGCGCTCGGCGCTCGACCGTAACTGTTTGTGTTCATCTTTGAGCTTGGACAAGTCCGACGCGAGCGCCTTAGCCTGCGATTCTGCCTCGCACGCGCGATCAATCTCGCGCTCGAGAGCCAACATGTTAGCCTGACGTTCTTCGGCGATTTCGCTTCGCATCCGATCCTTGATCTTTTCGTGCTCGGACTTCATCTCGCGCAGAGCGTTCACCTCAGCCGTTGTTGCCGAGAGAAGCGACTCGGCTCGCTCCGTTTTCTCCCTCAGCGCTCGCACTTCGCGCTCGAACTCGATCAATTTGTCACCTCGTCTTTCAAACTCGGCGACGAGAGTCGACTTCACCATGTTCGTCGCCTCGTATGCGTTCACCATTGCGGTCCCGCCTCGAACGATCTCCATCTCATCATCCATGTGCCGATCGTCTCCCGACGAGTGAGCGACGTCGTTTCTTTGCGTTGCCTCTGTCTTCTTCGCCGCCGAGCGCGAAGTCGTCGGAAGCGCGCGCGTCGCCCTCGAAGCACTGCCCTCTCCCGCATCCGCGCTCGCTCGACGCGTGCTGCGCGGTCGTGACCGAGCTGTGCTATGTGCGACGTCTTTTGCTGGCGATCGCGCGCGCTTTCGAGCGCTCTGCGTCCCAGAATCCGTCGCCGCGGACGTCTCGGCGTCAACGCGAGCGCTGAGGCGTCCGCTTCGCCGCGTCGTCGTGGGCGACATCAGGCGCGAGGAGAACCACCAAAGATGCCGCGCGTCAACGACGTCGACGTTGAAATGCGCACGCGTCGCGATGTGTCGAGGCGAGCGCGCGTTGGACGCTTTGGAAGTCGAGACGCGCCGAGTAGTAGCTTCGCGCGGAGGACTTCATCGAGCGCGTCGCGTTGAAGCGCTAATGATCGAATCTCGTTCATCGAAGTAAACTCTGATTCTCGAATTCTCTACTACAACCGCCTATTGCGTGAGGAGGTTCGCCGCGGTGGCGCTGTCGTACTTGAACGTCGGCTCCAACTTCTTGGCGAGCTTGTAGTAGCGCGCCAAGCGGTGGATTCGAGATTCGATCAAAATGAGACGGAACTTGCTATCCATATCCTTACGGTTGCGCTCCAAGTGCTTGCGCACGCTCACCGCCTTCTTGATCAAGCAATAGAGATCCTCCGGGATCGCCGGCGCAAGCCCTTGTCCGCGGAGGATGCGCAAAACCTTCGAGTTCGTCACCGACCCCACCTGCGCGATGCCGTGGTTATCGCGGAGGACGACACCGATCTGCGACGGCGTCATGCCCTTCTTCGCCATCTTCGTGATCAGCTCCGTGACCTCCGTCGGGGTGATCTTCAACCAGCTCGGCGCCGAGCGCTTGTAGGGCAGGGCGGAGCCGCTCATGCCCTTACCGGGCGTGTGCATGCGACCCATGTTTACTGTCTCGCGTGCGTTGAAACGAAAGAGGGTTTACACGCGCGTCGATTCGTTCGACGACGGAGTGCGTCCGACGACGAGGTCGCGCGACGTGGAGAGACGGCGCGCGCGATCGACGACGCGCAGATTAGGGCTTTCGCCGCGCGTGCCCGGGGGGACGATTCACCGTTCGTGACTCGTCGTGAGCCCCAGTGTCACGAGTCACGACTCGTCGATCGGTCCGATGCCGCGATCCCCGTCGCGCGCGTCCAGGTCGGCGCGGCGCGATCGACGGCCCCGGCGCGACACTCCGGCGACGACGCGCGATGCTTCGCGCGTTGGCGAACAAGGTGGCGATGACGGCGATGCGTCGCGGCGAGGTGCGCGCGCGCGCGCGACCGAGCGACGGGAAAGCGCGACGACGCGGGCGATCGACCGAGCGAACGACCGAGCGATCGAACGCGCGCGTCGAGGGATGAAGAACGGAGACTGACGAGACCACGCGCGAATCCGCAGGGTTCCTTCGCGCGCGCGTCGTCCACGGGCGTGATCACAAACTTGGAGAACGCCACCGGTCTGTACAAGGAAGAGCTCGAGGGGAAGCTGAGGGGGGAGGACATTTTCGACCACCACGCCTTCCTTCGCGCGCCGCAAGGCACGGAGGAATCTCCGTGCGTCGTGGAGTCCACGATGGAGTACCGCGTCGTGGGATCGCCCGATCCCGACGATGACTCCATCATTCACTGGGGTCGTCTCGAGGAGGGGGCGCCGCCAATGAAGATAGGTAGCGAGTGGTTTGTGCACAAGCGCGTCGCGGGAGGCGGACACCACTGAGACTTAATTGCCTCGATGTAACAAAATGAGATCAGACGATGATGCGAGACTTATTTGAAGAGTAGAGAAGAACCTTGGCGCTGACCAAAACCGCTCGTCGGGCGTCACCAGTCAGCGCAAGCTTACTCGAAGAGCGGACGTCCGCACACAAACACATAAAAAAGTGAAATTTGATGCATATTTAATTGAGAAGAGCACTATCAAAAAGTGGAGTCGCCAGGTATCGATCCCGGTACCTCGCGCATGCTAAGCGCGCGCTCTACCATTTGAGCTACGACCCCGGTGTAGTTCGTGGACGTTTTAGCCCATCAACCACGCCATTGAAGACGTTGTGCGATAAAAAGAAACCGGTCATCCCCAACGCCTTGGTTTCGTAAATGTTACGGGTGGAAGCGGCCTAGGGGCGGTCGGTGCGCGGTCGTCGTCGACCGTCAAAGACGACGCAGCGACCGCGCGGCGTCCGCGGATGAATGGAGAGCGGCGTTCGGCATCTCGACGTCGCCGAGGCGTGGCCCACGAACGCGCTTCGTGATTTCGACGCGTCGCTCCGTTGCGCCATCTGCTCGGACTTTTTCGAGCTCCCGGTGAGTTTCCGAGCGTGTAGGCACGCGTTTTGCTCCGCGTGCGCGCGACGGTCGCTCCCGGTACTGGAGACGTGTCCGATGTGTCGCGAACCGGCGACGGAGGGGGATCTCATGCCGAATAAGGCGCTTGAACACGCGGTGGAGTGCTTCAAGAGAGTGCGCGACGAGCTGTTGGAGGCGACGCTCTCCGGTGAGGCGGCGCCGAGCGCGACGGCGGCGCGACCCGAGAGAAAGGTGAGGAATCAGCGACAGCAATCACTCGTCTCGACCGAGGTGAACTCTGACTCGGAGGACTCGGACGCGCCCATCGTCTTATCGGGTGGCGCCGAGAACGCGCGAGCCGAGGCGAGGAGCGCGCCGTGTCCGGTGTGTAACGCCTCGATCGCGATGAACGCGATGAATACGCATTTGAACACGTGTTTGGTGCGTCGAGAGGCATTATCGAGCCCGTCGCGGAAGCGCGAACGCTCGGGCGAGGGCGCCGGGAGCGAGATTTTGCAGAAGAAAATGCCAAAGCTCGCCTACCACTTGTTCACACTGAACAAGCTTCGAGAGATGTGCAAAAACGCCGGATTAGCCGCGAACGGGGACAAAAAGCAGCTCGAAGCGAGACATAAGGAGTTTACGACGCGAGTGAACGCAATCATAGAGTACGGACGAGTACCCGATCTCGCCGCGATTGCGCGCGAGGTGAATCGCGAGGAGGCTCGAAAGGTGGGCGCGGGTGCCAAGGCGCGCATGTTCGGCTTTGCCGCTGTCTCAAACGGGAAGACGAGCGATAACAGCAACGCCGTCTTCGCTAAACTCATCGAGGAGGTTCGAAATAGAAGTAAGACGAGTTCGACCGCCAGCGGGAAGGACGTTGCTGAGCCGACGAGAATCGTGGACGACGCCAGAATGGATAACCACCACGATGACGAAGAAGAAGCAGAAGAAGAGAGATCGCTCTCTGAGGATGAGATATTGCCGCTTAGTCAGGCTGCTCCGCGATACGTGCCGACAGATGATGACGAAGAGTAGATTCTAGATGTAAAAGTACAATTCCTTGTTGAAAATCATCGTAGCTCGCCGACAGGCGCTTCGGCGAACCAGAGGTCGCGGATGAAATCGTAAAGCGCCGCGGACACGCTCACTTTGTAAGGTGTTGGGTTGGTGTACCTGAGATGATCCGCGCGGAGCTGGTGAATCGACTCTTTGCATCGTCGCCGAGACGTCTCGAGGGTCAAGTCCAAACTCTCTTGCGTGCCGTGCTCGCGGTCCCAAACCAAATTAAAAAGCGGCTCCACCTTGGATGGAACGACGTACGCGCGCTTACTTTCCTCGAACGGGTGTCGAATCAACATGCGTTCGCCGACTTTAGGTGCAGGTTCGTCGTCGCGCGTCATCACGTCGACGATTGCCTCGCCAGTTTGCGAGAATAATCGATAGCCCTTCTTCCTTCCCGGAATTGTCACTTTGGCGATGTCTTCACTGAGTTTGATGCGTGGAGTATCGTCGATCTCGACGAGCTTGTACACACACCCGAGTGCTGGTTGCTCGTAGCACGTCACGAGGTGCGTTCCGATGCCAAAGGCGTCGATCTCGTGACCGTGCTGACGCAGTGAGTACAACACTGCCTCATGAATGTCATTCGACGCCGTGATGGAGACCTCACTCAGCCTGTCGGCGATTTTCGTACCAAGTAATCTCTCAATACTCTGCAAGAACGATCGGGTTTGTTTACTGAGGTAAGATAAGTCGCCGCTATCGAGCCTAATGCCCACCGCAGAGTACCCGAGCTCACGAAGCGCCAACGCCACGGCGCAAAAGTTTGGCAAACCGCTCTTCAAGACATTATACGTGTCCACCAAGGCTAAGAACGACCCCGGAAAGGCCAATGCATACGTGGTAAACGCCGCGAGCTCGCTTGTATTCGTATCGGTCCAACGAAGCTCAAGATCCATATCGTCTCGAAGCGCCTCCAACTGCTTCAACTTCTCCATCACGAGCGCGGGGAAGTCATCGCACGTCGTCGAGCCGTCGGCGCTCACCAACTTTGGATTTTTTACCGTCGACCACGACGCGTGCGATTGCACGTACGAGTGCGCGTGCGTACCCTTGATCGGTATTCCGAACTGCCTCCCGGCCTCGACGTTGCTCGTCGCGTCGAAACCGCCCAGGTACGAGTACCGACTCGCGGAGATCCCCCCATCCACCCCTTGCGCCCGCCTCAGCCCGAATTCCAGCAACTGCGCATCCTCTCCCGCGACCAAGCGATGCCTCGCCGCGTTCGTCGCCACCAAACTCGCGTAATTCACCAAGCAAAGCAGCGTCGTCTCGAACAGCTGCACCGTCGCTAGCGGTCCCTCCAACCTGAGCAAAGGAACGCGCGGGAACACCACGCTCCCCTCGAGTTGGCCGTACACCCTCACTTTGCTCGCGTCGAGTCCTAACAAAAAATCAAAAAACTCTCCCTCCATGTTCGCCCCGATCGACGTCGAGCGCAGGTACGCGCAGTCCGCCTCCGTGAATGCGAAATTGCTCAAGAATCGCAGAGCCTCCTCCAAACCTGCGAAAACGGTGAACTCCCCGTCGAACGGGTTCTTTCGAAAGAAGAGTTCAAACGTCGCGCTTCGCTCGTGCGTGCCGTTCTTCCAGTACGCGTACGCCATCGTAAGCTGATACGTATCGGTGAGCAGGGCGGTGACGAGGGCGTTGTGACACGGCGGTAAACGCCCTTTGCGTCGCATATCGGCGTCGACATCGACGCCGTTGACGCGCTCGTCGACGCGCGCGCGCTTGCCCGTCATTTCACCCGTCTCGCGACGCCCGATCGTCGCCGTGTGCGGCGATGCACGAACGCACACTGAACGCGATCGTCCCAGTCGTCACTTCAAAGCGCGTCGCGAGCGCAACATGTCGCTCGCGAGGGACCAACCTCGAACCGGAACCACGATCGTGGCGTGTGAGTACGACGGTGGGGTCGTTCTGGGCGCGGACACGCGCGTGAGCACGGGTACGCCGGGCGACGCGAGGGATTTTGAGACTAGATTTCAGATTTCGCTGACGAACGAGTCAGCGCTTCGTTTCGACGCGCGGCGACGCCTCGTGAACGCGCGTGGGCGAGCGACTGACGTTCGTTCAATCGCATAGGAGTGTACGTGTCGAACAGGGCATCGGATAAGATGATGGCGTTGAGCGAGTGCGCGATCATGTGTCGGAGCGGAAGCGCCGCGGACACCGAGGCGCTCGGCGGATTCGTGCGAAGAGTCGTCGAGGAGCGCGAGGTCGAGCACGGTGAGCCCGCGGACGTGAAGACGGTGGCGACCATCGCGACGAAGATCGCGTATCAGAACAAAGGGATGAACCAAGGAAGAGGTCTGAGCGCGTACACCATCGTCGGGGGTTGGGACAAGCGAAACGGCCCTCAGGTGTACGCGAGCACGGCGGGCGGAAACATGGTGAAGGAGCGATGGACCACCGATGGGAGCGGTTCGACGTATATTTGGGGTTTCTTAGACGATGGTTGGCGCGAGGGGATGACTCGAGAGGAGTGCGAGGCGTTCGTCGCCAGGGCGATCGCGCTCGCGATGTCCGTGGACGGCTCGAGCGGCGGTTGCATTCGCCTTAACACGGTGGACAAAAGCGGGATCACTCGAACCTTCATCCAAGGCAACGACATCCCGCCCGTCCTGGGAGAGCTTCCGCAGGTCAGAGGTCGACCCGAAATCGCGCGTCACGGCCACCAGGGCGCTTCGGGGGGCATGATTTTGTAATCACATCGTCGACGCTCGCTTCGCTTTCGCTCCGCTTCGCGCGCGCGTTGAACGGCGACCCCACATCCTCTCCCCTCTCACGCCACCTCTTCGCGTCGCCCGACGCACGAACGCGCGCAAGGGTGAGATCTTAGATTATCAAACGCACCCGTGACTCTCGGTCGTCGAAGGACGCTTTGAACCGCCCGCAGCGTCGACGCATTCATCGATTTCGTCCGCCGCCGCAATGAGCGAGCGCGATGAAAAATCACCAAAGAAGCCGAAGACGACGTGTGTGGACGAGCGCGGGGGCACGAACCCGCACACCGGACTCGCGCTAAGCGATAGGTACTATGACATCCTGTCCAAGCGCAAGACCTTACCGGTGTGGTTGCAGAAGGAGGAGTTCGCGGCGACGCTCGCGAAGAACCAGACTATGATTCTTGTCGGGGAAACGGGGAGCGGGAAGACGACGCAAGTGCCGCAGTTTGTCGTTGATTCGGGATACACGACGGATGGGAAGATGTGTGTGTGCACGCAGCCGAGACGTGTTGCGGCGATGAGCGTGGCGAAGCGCGTTGCGGATGAGATGGACGTGAATATTGGAGAGGAGGTGGGGTACTCGATTCGTTTCGAGGAGGCGACAGGACCGAGGACGGTTTTGAAGTACGCCACAGACGGTATGCTCCTCAGGGAGGCGATGACAGATCCGCTCTTGTCGAGGTACTCGGTGATTGTGATCGATGAAGCGCACGAGCGAACGCTGGCGACGGACATTTTGTTTGGTTTATTGAAGGAGATTTTAATCAAGCGCAAAGACTTGAAGTGCGTGGTCATGTCCGCCACGCTCGAGGCGGAGAAGTTTCAGGGGTACTTTTTGGACGCACCGCTCATGAAGGTGCCCGGTAGAATGCATCCGGTGGAGATATTTTACACTCAGGAACCGGAGCGAGACTATTTAGAGGCGTCCATTCGAACGGTGACGCAAATTCATCAGTGCGAGCCCCCGGGAGACATTTTGTTGTTCTTGACGGGTGAGGAAGAGATTGAGGATGCGTGCGGAAAGATTCGACGAGAGATTCAGAACTTGGGCGACGAAGTTGGAGTGGTGAACGTTGTTCCACTCTATGCTACGTTGCCGCCGGCGATGCAGCAGAAGATTTTCGACAAGGCTCCGGAGGGGAAGCCAGGGAAGCCGCCGGGACGCAAAATCGTCGTCTCCACCAACATAGCCGAAACCTCGTTGACGATTGATGGTATCGTGTATGTGATCGATCCGGGGTTCTCCAAACAGAAGGTGTTCAACCCGAGGATTCGCGTTGAGTCGCTCCTCGTTTCGCCCATCTCTCGAGCCTCTGCACAACAGCGAGCTGGTCGTGCCGGTCGTACGCAGCCGGGTAAGTGCTTCCGTTTGTACACTGAGCAATCCTTCAAGAAGGATTTGCAAGAGCAAACCTACCCGGAGATTTTGCGTTCGAATCTCGGGAGCGTGGTCCTGCAGCTCAAGAAGTTGGGCATAGATGATTTAGTGCACTTTGATTTCATGGATCCGCCAGCGCCAGAGACGCTGATGCGGGCGCTAGAGTTGCTCAACTATCTGGGCGCTCTGGACGACGACGGCGAGCTCACAACTGTTGGTCAAGTCATGGCGGAGTACCCTTTGGATCCGCAGCTGGCAAAAATGCTCGTCACCTCGTGCGAATTTAAGTGCTCCAATGAAGTTCTGTCCATCGTTGCCATGCTCTCCGTTCCGCAGGCGTTCATTCGCCCGAGAGACCAAGCTGAGCAGGCAGACGCGGCAAAGGCGCAGTTTGCTCACGTGGATGGCGATCACCTGACACTACTGAACGTCTACCACGCCTACAAGCAGGCTAAGGAAGATCCGGATTGGTGCTGGAACAATTACATCAGTCATAGAGCGATGAAGAGTGCGGATAACGTGCGTACGCAACTCGTGCGCATTTGCCAGCGCTTCAACCTGCCGCTGGTGAGCACGGATTTTGCTGCTCGAGATTACTATCCAAACATTCGAAAGGCCATCCTGAGCGGTTACTTCATGCAAGTCGCGCACCTCGAGCGTGGTGGACGCTACTTGACGGTCAAGGATAACCAGGAGGTGATGCTGCACCCGTCCACGTGCCTCGACCGCAAGCCGGAGTGGGTATGCTACAACGAGTTCGTCCTGACGTCGAAGAACTACATTCGCACGTGCACGGACGTCCGAGGCGAGTGGCTCATCGATCTCGCCCCGCACTACTACGACTTATCAAACTTCCCAATGTGCTCTGCCAAGGAAGTGTTGAAGCGATATTACCACCAGCGCGATCGAGACGCGAAAAAGTAGAGCACTAGACTTGACATGTTTATCGCGTGCACGAAGCGTCGAGCCGCCGCCTCGCGTCCCCACTCGCCCACTCGCATGTACGTCGATGGTGCGTCCACCACGCGTCGAACCGCGTTCAGGGACGCTGAAAAGAGATACCAGCTCAAGCTCGTCGAGCAGTTCCGCGTGAGCGCGAACGGGAAGAGACGCGGCGGGCGATTCGTCGCCGAACCGACGGACCTGAGCGACGTACTTGACTTTTCGGTCGACGACGAGCGCTCGAGTCGCCGCTCGCTCGTCTCCACGAGTGGAACGACGGAGACGTACGCAATTGATGGGCACCCAGGATTTTATTACGTGAAGAACGCGCTCTCGGCGGAGGAGCAGAGGACGTGGGTGCGTGCGGCGGTGAGCGAGCTGTGCGAGCCGCCAGCTCGGACGAATTTCGCGAAAGAGTTGGGGGAGCTCCCGTCAGGGCTATGGAACGCGGTGCAAGAGGATTTGATGCTCTTCGACGGTGCGTGGGCGCGTCCGGGGCGAGAGGTGAAGCGGGGTGACGCGGAGGAGCGATTCTTTGCTCGGCACTTGCTGAAAAAGTTGCGATGGGCAACAGTCGGTGCGCCGTTTGAGTGGACATCTCGCGTGTACGAACCCGACGTCCCCAGACGGGCGATAAGCGATGATTTAGTCGAACTCACTCGACGAATTGCTCGCGCGGCGCCCGAGAAATGGACGTTCGACGCCCAGGCTGGGCTGGTGAACTATTACCAACCGGGCGACACACTTAACGGGCACATGGACGATGCAGAGAACAATTTAGATCGACCCATCGTGAGCATTTCGCTCGGATGTCCCGCGGTATTCTTACTCGGACATGAAAACAGAGATAAGTCTCCTACGGCGATGATCCTTCGATCGGGCGATGCCGTCATCCTAGGCGGCGAATCAAGAAAGTGTTACCACGGCGTGCCACGCGTGTTCGCCTCTGACGAGAGCCTGGAATTCGAGCTCCCGACGTGTTTGCGAGCCGAGGCGTGGGACGACGATGCCTATGCCTCGTATATTTCTCGCGCGCGAATCAATATTAGCATTAGGGACATAGACTAAGACGATTGTTTTGTTGGGTACTATTGGCTGTGACATGACAATGCGAACCGGCGCGGAAAACAAATCATTTACTCCTCCTCTTCCTCTAACTCCTTCTTCTTCTTTTTCTTCTTCTTTTCGGCGTCCTCCTCTTCCTCGTCTTCCGGCTTCTCGCCCGGTTCGCCTGGGTTCTCCTTGCGTTCCTGTGTGGAAGTCGTCAGAATCAAAGTGAAGTTTTCGTACAGATGAAATCGAGCAAACCGGGCGCGACGAGCGCGTCGAACGAAAACCAAATCGTACCTTCTCCTCGGACTCCTCGTCCGGCATCTCCGGGTCGCCCGGCATCGGTCTCGGCATCGGCATCTTAGGCTCCTTCAGATCAGGGAAGATGTCCGGACGCCTCGACGGCACCGCGCGCACGTACTCCTCCGGAAAGTCCAACACCGAGCCCTCCTCCTCCTCAACCTTTGGTTCAGGCGCGTTCCTGAACGCATCAACGACGACGATATCACCCCTTCGTCCCGCTCCATCGACGCTCGCCCTCGACGCGCGCACCCGCACCGCGCGCTGTCGACCTCGAAGCGAAAACCTCAAAGAGCCGTGGTTTCCTGTCGTCTCGCGCGTCGCAACGCCCTTCACCCGCGTCTTCACCGTCGTCCGGGCGTTCATCCCCGCGAGCGTCGCCGTCGTCGTCGTCACGCCGTGCGCCATCGTCTCCAGCGCGCGCGTCACGCGTCGATGAGTGCGGATAAAGCGATAAAGGTCCACGGGCGTCACTCCGAGACGCGCCTCGATGGCCAAGTTTGGTGAAGGGGACGAACGATGGATCGTGGACGAGCGCGCGGACGGCGCGAACGTGCACGGATGGCACTGGGAAGAGAAAGACGCCTTACCCTGGTCCCGCGAGAGACTCGGTGCGCTCTGCGGGGGCGCGGAGGCTAAGAAGGATGCTTTGCTCCAAGCGTTTCCAGAAGTTTCCTTTGTCAAGTGCGTCGGTTTGACCAAGTGCGAGGGCGAGGCGTACGTGAATAAGAGGAAGGGTAAGATCATTCCGGGGTACGAGTTGGAGGTGGAGATCGCGTACGAAGGGGAGTGTCGAGGGAAGGCGTGCGGTGGTAAGGTTAAGATGCCGTACGTGGCGGATGAGAACGCGGACGAGGACCCAGAGTGCGTCGCGGCGCCGGCGTCGGACTCCACCGAGGATTCTATCGTAAGAGAGGCGGTGTTGAAGACGTTGGTGCCGATCATCTTAGAGGGCGTGCGGACGTTCGTGAAGGAAATGGCGAAGGGTGGACCCGGTGGCGACGCACCAGTCAGCGCCGAGGCGGCGGCGAAAGCCGAGGCGGCGAAAGCGGCAGACGCGGCTAAGAAGGCCGCAGCAAAGGAGAACACGCGGAGCGACAAAGCCGCGCCATTATCGCAGAAGAATCACACCATCAAAATCACCGAGAACTTTTACTGTCGACCGAGGGATATCTGCGAAGCACTGATGGACGGTAGCCGAGTGATGCACTTCACTCGTTCGAGGTGCAGCGGTTTGAACGGATCCACAGGAAAGTTTGACATGTTCGACGGTAACATTCAAGGCGAGACCATAGATTACGTCCCCGGGGAGAAGATCGTTCAGAAGTGGCGCTTCAACTCGTGGCCGGACGATCACTATAGCACCGTGACTATAACCTTTCGAGAGCCCGATCCTGGAAACTGTTGGGTTGACCTCGTGCAGACCGACGTCCCGGAGTGCGACAAGTTCGGCAACGAAACAGTGATGGACACCACTGAGAACGGTTGGAAAAATTTGATCTTCGCTCGCATCCGCCAGGTCTTCGGCTACGGCGCGTGAATATACGGATACGTGTCTCACCGCGAACCGCTTGTAACAACCGGGACATCACACAATTTCTTCACAACTCTCCATGTCCTCCGACGCGTTCGCCCAGATCACCTTCGGCGCCGACGGCGCGCAGGGTCACTTCCTCGACGCCCCATCCGGGTCCTCCGCCGCCGTGATCGTGCTCCAGGAGTGGTGGGGCGTGAACGAGACGATTAAAACTCACGCGAGGAAACTACGGGACGACATCGGCGTCGCCGTTCTCGTGCCCGATCTCTACCGGGGCTCCGTCGGCGTCGACGTCGAGGAGGCGCATCATTTGATGAGTAATCTCGACTGGACGCTCGCGACGAAGGAGATCGGTGAGGCGGCGGAGGAGCTTCGAAAGCGTGGGGCAAACAAAGTCGGCGTCATTGGATTCTGCATGGGCGGCGCGTTGACGTTAATCGCGGGTGAGAAGGCGCCAGTAGACGCCATCGCACCATTTTACGGGTACAACGCGGGTGCATGCGACGCGTCGGCGATCGCAATTCCAGTGCAGGGACACTTCGGAGAGAAGGACAACCTCACCGGATTCTCAGACCCGGAGACAGCGAAACAGTTGAAGGAAAAGTTGACGAGAGAGAATCAGGAAATCTTCACGTACCCGGACGTCGGGCACGCGTTCATGAACTCCGTGCCGGATCCGTATCCTGATTTCGAATCGCGCGAGCGCGTCCAGGGATTTCCGCCGCTCAACGAAGCCACGGTAGCGCTCGCTTGGGGGCGCGTGGAGGCTTTCTTTAGAGCACACCTCTTGTAAAAACGAACCCACAACACATTGTCGACATCTTGCCGACGGGAGGGAGATGAAAAAGAATTATGCGTTTAATCAAGTTCATCTCGATTTGCATACCGAGGGCCATCGTTGTTACTTTTATTCCTACGTGCGAAGGATCCAAGCTTTGAAAAGGATTTGAGTTGAGCCAGTAGCGCGTTGAACAAATCGTACACTTAGTGCAACGCAGCGCGATGAAATTACAATGGGTGAAACGAGCTATCGACACTGCACGAATACGGCCCAAGTGTAGGGAGGAATCGTATACGCGCCGTCGACGACCGAGCTTTCCGCTGCGACAGCGTCAGAGATCAGAGGATGGAGCTTCAACTCAACGCCGGCGAAGTCAACCTTGAGACCAGCTTCTTCGTGAGATATTCGCCTCGGGGTGGCATTGATGGCGAGCACGATTCGTTTGTAGTTCGAATCAAGCGCCTGTAATCCGGGCGTAGACGCGTCACCGTCGTTGATGCTCGCGATGATGAGTCCGGGCGTTTGCGCCGGGCCGCGATTGTAAAATTTCATTCGACGTTGAATGTCGTGCGAACTTCGAAGACGAAGAAGCGGCGTCGAGCGTCGAATACTGAGTAACTCGCACAAATTTTTCGTGGCGGCGTGGATGTTCTCTTTCGTCGGACGCATCGAGAGATCCGCGAGCATCTCGGTGATGAAAGCGTACCGGTCACCGTTCTTCCGAGCAGGCGGCAACCCAACGCCAAAATTGTGCGTCTCTCCACTGTAATCTAGTCGATTGAACCAGTCACCGCTGGAATACGAATCTCTATCTAACGATTTACTTCGCAAAATTTCATCACCCGCGTGAAAGAAGGGCACGCCCTGGGCCAGCGCGACGATCGCTGTCGCGACGTGATTAATCCTGCACCTTTCAGCCAGAGAAATTGAATCGGCGACCCGCAACGTTATGCTATCGAACAATGTCTCGTTGTCGTGAGCACTGACGTAGTTTACCGTCTCTTCCGGTTCACCAGCGTACGCCACGTTTGAATTCGGCCAAACAGCTGAGCTTGCCATCACCTCGACTCCGTGGCGATCCACGTAGGCGAAATCACGCACGTTTCCAGCGAGCGCCGCAAGGATCCTCTCACCATCCTCCATCATCCGGTACCGCTGTGACTCTTCGTCACCCTGCTGAACAACTCCGTTTGGGGAATAATACAATCCCGTGAGAAAACCTTGCAACCGAGGATCCGCGAAAGGACTGCCTCCGATGCACCCTTCTCGAACACGATCGTTGAAGCTTCCAATGCCCGTGTGCGCTAAATTCAATTGTGAGGCGTTTTTGCCAACGCGCCCTTGCGCTACCTCAGCGTAGTCCCAGCCCTCGCCGTATAGATAAAGTGATTTACCGTCCACGCCATCTCTCTCTAAGGTTAACGAGTTGAGCGCTTTCTTCGCCTTCAACATTGTCGAAAGCATCAGGTGTCCCATTAAATCGAATCGAAACCCATCAACCTTGTAGCTTCGGGCCCAGTGGACGAGATCGTCGACGATGAGACGATCCATCATGTAATGCTCGCTCGCTGTGTTGTTGCAGCACGTGCTCGCTTCGATAAATCCGTCGAAATTACGGCGATGGTAATAGCCTGGAACAATCTTGTCGAGAACACTGTTGACGTCACTTGGGCCAGAAGACAGGGTGTGGTTGTACACCACGTCACAGATCACACGTAGACCGTTCTCCGCGAGCGATTTCACCATCTCACGATATTCCAGCACGCGACGCGATC
Source organism: Ostreococcus tauri (assembly GCF_000214015.3). NCBI lineage: Eukaryota > Viridiplantae > Chlorophyta > Mamiellophyceae > Mamiellales > Bathycoccaceae > Ostreococcus > Ostreococcus tauri. The sequence goes on along the minus strand of NC_014426.2, from coordinate 485,576 downwards.
CATCAGCGTCGGTGGAGTAGCTCCCCTCGGGCACGCCGTAGTGCACCGGATCATATCCCCAGTTGAAGGCGTCGCACCAATTACACTCCTCGATCAGTTCTTGTTGCTTGCTCGAGTTTGAGGGTAGCGCCGCGAGTTGCTCGAAGTCGACCGACTTTTGATTTTCCGGGAGCTCGGGCACAGAGCCGAAATCGTACGACGGTAAAAGATGCACGTGCGTGAGCCCGGCTTGGGCGAGCTTTCGGAGATGAGACACGCATGTGCTCGAACTCTCAGTGAAAGCGACGTACTTCCCTCGCGCGGCCGAGCTCACGGTGTCGTCCATGGCGCTAAAATCTCGAATGTGAAGCTCGTAGATCGCGCAGTCCACCGGATGCGTGAACGTCGGTTTCTCGAAAGATTCCCACCCAGCTGGTTTTAAGTCGTCCTTTGAAATGTCACACACATGCGCTCGTCGACCATCAGCCGCGAGACTTCGCGCGTACGGATCGCTCGAGACGTTGGTCGACACTTGCCCCGTCGATGGATTGAAAACTGTAACGTTGTAGTTGTAAAACTTACCATCGAATTCGCCGCTAACACTCCACACGCCAGTTCTGCTGTCGCGCGTCATTGACTTTTCGATGCGCGTTGCGTCTCCTCTCGGCTCATCGAACACGCTCAGCGTGACGTTTTGCGCTGTTGGTGCCCATACTCGGAGAGTCACTAAGTTATCAGAGCCAAATTCCGCGCCCAGAGGACCGTCGTACGCGTACAATTCATCGAGCGCGCCTTGGAGCTGGACACCCGTGGCATCCACTGGCGCGCCGTCTTCATCCACCGCCGCCACGGCAAGTTGCCGACGCAATAAATCTCGCACCGGCGCGCTCGGCGGTAGTTCTAACGCGCGATAATCAGCCGCCGCGATATGCGGAAACTTCTCGCGTGCGCCCTTCGAGAGACCGGTCGGGATGAGTTCCAGCGTCTGCGGCTCTCCGTCGCCGCCTTCGACACCTTCGCCAGTCACCCTCAGCTCCGCGCTCTCCGAGCTCACCAACGAATATTTCACCGACTCTCGTGCTGCGGCCGATAAAGCAAAGTCTGGAGGCACCGCGATGACGCTCGCGGAGACCCAAATCGCCCGGTGCTTGTCCACATCTCCCTTTGGCAGCGCCTTCAAATCCGGTTCTTGCTCAAACGCGCACGAGTACCCGCTCACCAACCACACCTCTCGCGTCCCCGCGGATACGTCTAAATCCTCTGCTCGACAATCCTGATCCTCTCCTCGGTGAATGAGTACGCTCACTCGACTCGCTCCGCTCACTAACTCGACGTCGAACGTCGCCCACGTAGAGTAGTCGTCCAGCGTCGCCGCCAGCGGCGCGTCCCACGTCGTCGGCGCTCGCACGTCGCCCCAGGCGTGCGCGCCCCATCCCGCGTACGACGATCCGTCCGTTCGATGGTAACGCACTCGAAGGATCGTCGCGTCGGGGACGTCGACGTCCGAGACGGCGCGAGCGCGAGCGATGGGCGTTCGGGAGCGACCGAACGACTTGCGTATGATTAATCCATCTCGACGACGTCCCGCGTCAACGTGGGCGCGGGCGCGGGCGAGGCGCGGGAGCGACTCGTTGATAGATGAGAGCGACGTGTGGGTGACCGACATTTCCAGCGCGGTCCACGGACGCGCGCGTGGAGATGTGCGATATGCGGACGCGGTGAGAGGTGGGTGCAGGAGTGGCGAGATCGAGACGTTGGCGAGGCTCTCATTGATGCGTTGAATGCTTCGCATGACAAATGAGAGACGGATGTGACACTAGTAGTTTGGCACTCTAGTACACGTAGCCGGAGACGTATTGGGAGGCACCGTCCGTGGAGGACTTGGTGACGTCGAAGACGCCGCGTTGAGCCTCGGAGTTCTCGCGCGCGCGAGTGAGGAGGATCTCCTGCGCCTTGGCGATCACCGCCGGATCTTCCGGCCCCGTAGCGTACGTCTTCAAAACGGTGTTTTGGAGAGCGCGCGCGTAGGAGAAGGACACGTGCCACGGGTTCGGTTGCTGGTTCATGGCGTTCAAGTACATCGTGGAGTCCAATTCGGACAAACCGCCGGACAAGAACATGATGCCCGCGGTGGACGGCGGCACGCGGTCGTTGAGCATCTTGAGAGTGTACGCAGCGACTTCCTTGGCGTTGGACTTCTTCGGGCAGTCAGCACCCGGGGCAACCATGGACGGCTTCAAGAGCATGCGGTCAAACATGACACCGTTGTCCGCGAGGTACTTGAAGGTTTCGGCCCAGACCATGGAGGCAACTTCGAAGTTGCGGTCGATGTCGTGGTCACCGTCAAGGAGGATTTCCGGTTCAACGATCGGGACGAGGCCAGCGTTTTGGCAGATCGCGGCGTAGCGAGCGAGGCCGTAAGCGGCGTCGGTCACGGCCATCTTGGACGGGCCAGCCGGGATGGAGACGACGGTGCGCCACTTGCAGAAGCGCGCGCCTTGCTTGTAGTACTCGGCAGCGCGCTCGGCGAGGCCGTCGAGGCCTTGGCACCAGGATTCGCCGTTGGAGTTGGCGAGCGGGCGAAGGCCCTTGTCAACCTTGATACCCGGGTAGATGCCTTGGGCGCGGAGCGCGTCGACGAAGGTCGTACCGTCCTTGCAGGATTGGTACAAGGTTTCTTCGAACAAGATGGCGCCACCGACGTACTCACCCAAGCCCTTGGTGGTAATGAGCAACTCACGGTAGCGGCGGCGGTTCTCTTCGGTGTTCTCGATACCGAGAGCTTCGAGGCGGCCACCGCACGTCGGGTTGGACTCGTCCATGGCGAGGATACCCTTACCCGGCTTGGTCATGTTTTGCTGCGCGAATTAAAAACGGTCGGGCGATCCCGTCTTTGTCGTCAGTCATCGTCCTCGATGCGTCGCGTCGTCACCCGCTCCGCGCTCACCGACCGCCATTTCCAAGGCTCCGCGTTCACAATCCCAACCCGTCCCGGGGCGAACGAACCCTATCCACGCGATCGCCCGTCTCGGATGAATCATCACCGACACGCCGCGATCGCGACCTCGCCGTCGCGCGTTCGCGCGCGCGCGCGGTGATACAAATATTCCCATTCCCCGCCCCGCCCCCCCGCGCGCGTCTACCCCCCCCACCGCGCGCGCGCCCGTGAACACGCGTCCTCGATCGCGTCGATGCACCCGCGCGTCGCGCACGCACCGCCGTCTCGAGGAGTTCATCCGCGTACTTGTTCGCGCGAACGGCGACGGTGCGCGCGGATCGGCGCGTCGACGTCGCCTTGGCCGTGACCTTGACACCGGTGAACGAGGTTTGCGCGAGCATGACGAGCGGGCGCGTGTGCGGACGCGCGCGCGGGCGCGCGCGCGCGCGGCGGGCGCCGAGGGACGGGCGCGCTCGACCAATCACAACGCGGGACGTCCGTGGGGCCACGCGAGCGGTCGTGACTCGTCGTGGGGACACGCGAGCGGTCGTGACTCAACGTGCGCACCCACACCCGATCGACGTCATCCACAGGGGGCCATCGCGGACGTCGCGCGCGCGGGGGGGGTGAGCGGCGTCGAAAGGGTCGATCGCGCCTTTCACATCACGATCGATCGGTGCCGACGCCTTTGCGCGCGCGTTTCGATCGACGTCGACCGGGCGCGCGGTGGACGTCGTCGTCGCGCGCGCGCGCGAGGCGGGACGACGCGACGCGCGCGTGAGCTCGCGCGCGAGATGGGTCGCGGCGCGGACGCGATCCGAGACGTCGCTCGACGAGGGGCGCGCGCGCTGGAGGGGGCGCAGCGCGCGTCGGCGTCGACGACGACGACGACGACGACCGTGGCGAGGGGCCCCATCGCCCATCGTGGGATCAAATCGCTCGATAAGAGCGGGAAGCGCGCGGTGAACGCGAAGGCGAGGTCGAAGACGAACGAAAAGAATACCACGGCCACGGTGCGGGCGAATGATTTCGCGAGACGGGCGAAGGCGTCGCCGGCGGCGGCGACGGTGAGCGCCGCGAAGGATGTGGCGGTCACGGGCACCGTGTACCCGGTCAAGCCAGAGGGGAACAAGACGTACGCGAACGTCGACGGTCAGCGCATCGACGACGGGCGATACACCAAGTTCAAGAAGGATATCTTGAGCGTCATTCCAGAGGACAGAATTTACACGGACCCGGTGAAGACGTTTGCGTACGGTACGGACGCATCTTTTTACCGCCTCCTGCCGCAGGCGGTGGTGAAGATCCACAACGAGGCCGAGGTGAAGAACCTTCTCCCTATCGCCGCCGAGAACGCGACCCCGGTGACTTTTCGAGCCGCCGGTACGTCGCTCTCCGGTCAGGCTGTGACGGACTCTATCTTGCTCAAGCTGTCGCACACCGGTAAGAACTTCAGAAAGTACGAGATCCATGGCGACGGTAGCGAAATCACCGTTGAACCGGGTCTCATTCTCGGCGAGGTCAATAGATTGCTCCAAGCGCACAAGGCGAAGCATGGACACGACGTTCAGTACAAGATGGGTCCGGATCCGTCGTCCATTGACTCGTGCATGATTGGCGGCGTCGTCGCCAACAACTCTTCGGGCATGTGCTGCGGTGTGAAGCAAAACACTTACCACACTCTTAAGGACATGCGCATCGTCTTCGTCGACGGCACCGTTCTCGATACCGCCGACGCGGCAAGCCGCGAATCGTTCTTGAAGACGCACAAGCACATCGTCGAAGGAGTGCAAGACATCGCACGACGCGTGAATGCGGATAAGGATCTCACCGCGCTTATCCGAAAGAAGTTCGCCATCAAGTGCACCACTGGTTACTCTATCAACGCTCTCGTCGATCACCCAATCGATGATCCGATTGAAATCATCAAGCGTTTGATGATCGGTAGCGAAGGAACCTTTGGTTTCGTAAGCCAAGCGACGTACAAGACCGTCGTTGACCACCCGCACAAGGCGAGCGCATTCATAGTATTCAAAGATGTCGAGGACGCGTGCCGAGCCGCGGCTGTACTTCGCGCCAAGACCAGTGTCGATGCGGTTGAGCTTTTCGATCGCGCGTCGCTTACACAGTGTGAAGATCACGAGAAGATCATGAGCCTCGTGCCAACCATCAAGGACGCACCCAAGTACGGCGCAGCGCTCCTCATTGAGTGCCGAGGTGCGACGGATGACGAGTTGAACTCGGGCATCAGTGCGGTGGAGAATGCCCTTGATGGAGCTAACCTTAAGTTCTTGAACGATCGCGCGACAACGTACCCGTTCAAGAAGGAGGAGGACGTTTACAAGGTGTACTGGGATGTTCGCAAGGGTCTCATCCCGATGGTTGGCTCGTGTCGCGAGGCGGGCACCTCGGTGCTCATCGAAGACGTCGCGTGCGAGGTTGACAAGCTTGGTGCCATGACCAAGGACTTGATCGCCATGTTCGAGCGCTTCGGCTACGACGATGCCTCGTGCATGGGTCACGCCCTTGAGGGTAACTTGCACTTGGTGTTCTCTCAAGGTTTCCGTACTGATGAGGAAGTCAAAAAGTACTCTGCCATGATGCGAGAGATGTGCGAGATCGTCGCCGAGAAGTACCAAGGTAGCCTCAAGGCTGAACACGGTACTGGGCGCAACGTCGCGCCGTTCGTCGAGATGGAATGGGGCACAAAGGCGTACAACATCATGTGGGAGCTCAAGGAACTCTTTGATCCCGACTACGTACTGAACCCGGGCGTGGTCCTGAACAGAGATCCGCACGTGCACGAGAAGAACCTCAAGCCGAAGCCTGTTGCTGACCCGATCGTCGACATGTGCATGGAGTGCGGCTTCTGCGAGTCAAATTGCCCGACTCGTGATGTCTCGCTCACCCCAAGACAGCGTATTACTGTTTATCGCGAGATCTCCCGTCTCCAAGGCATCGAGGCTGGCGCGCGTACAAAGGAAGAGCAAGACCGACTTAACGAGTTCTTGGACATCTTCGCGTACGCTGGTAACAGTACGTGCGCTGCTGACGGCATGTGCGAGGTGAAGTGCCCGGTTGGCATCAACACCGGCGAGCTCGTGAAGAGCATCCGCGCCCGCGAAATGGAGAGCGCGCGCTCGGCCAAGTCCTTGGCCGGCATGGTCGCCCGCAACTTCGGTGCCGCGACTGCTTTGGTGCCACCGTTGCTCAACACGGTCTCCATGGCTCACGGTATCCTCGGCGAAGGTGTGTTGAAGGGTGTCTCTGGGATGTTGAACAAGGCGTCGAGCAACATGATTCCGGTGTGGAACCCGTACATGCCGACTGGTGCTCCGAAGCTACCGCCGCCGATTCCGGCGCGAGCCGATGCACAGCCGTCGAAGGGTATCCCACGCAAGGTTGTGTACCTGCCTTCTTGCGTGACCCGTATGATGGGACCGGTGAAGGGTGAGGAGGCGAACGGGGGTGTTGCTGACGCGATGATGAGCATCTTGGATAAGGCCAAGTACGAAGTTGTTTACCCCGAGGGTCTCAATTCTCAGTGCTGTGGTATGATCTTCAACTCGCGAGGCTTGAAGGATCAATCCATCGCCAAGGGTTTCGATCTCGAGCAAGCGCTTTTGAAGGCGTCTGAAGGCGGCAAGTACCCGATCATCGTCGACACGTCCCCGTGCTTGGCGCAGATCAAGGAGCAACTGGAAAGCCAAGAGCTTCGATTCGCGCTCTATGAACCATCCGAGTTCATTGCGAATCATCTTGTCGACAAGCTCGAGTGGAAGAAGGTGAAGAAGCACATTGCCGTTCACGTCCCGTGCTCTTCAAAGAAGATGGGTGTGGAGCAAACTTTCATGAAGTTGGCGAGCAAGTGCGCCGACGAGGTCTCTGGCTCTGGTATTCCGTGCTGCGGTATGGCCGGTGATCGCGGTATGCGATTCCCAGAGATAACTGACTCAGCTTTGGGTTATATGAACCTTCCGAAGGGCTGCACCGATGGTTACTCCACGTCCCGCACGTGCGAGGTGAACCTTTCGAACCACGCCGACGGTGTACCGTTTAGAGGCCTTGTGTATTTGATCGACGAGGCGACATCGGCGAAGAATTAATGACCCGTAGTTTCGCACGATTTATCCAGCGCATTACGCATTACACTCAGTACATTTAATTCAAATCTTTAGTCGCTACGCAAAATTTTAAAGTTTCGCCTTCCCGCCGGAGAGCTTCATCAGCACGCCTCCCAGCGCTTTCACAATGTGCGGGTTGTTGAGCATCTTCCATCCACCCTTCACCTCCTCTTCCGCGTACGATTCCCATCGTGCGCTAAATTCCGATCGAATCGTCTGCTTCGTCGTCGCCCGCGCGCCTGGAGGAACTTTTAAATATCGATCCATTACGCTCGAGGCGGAAGCCATGAGCGCGCCTTCACCCACAACCTCGTCGATCAATCCGATTCCAAGCGCCTCTGCCGGTCGTATCAATACCCCGCGCTGCAGCAAACTCTCACCCTTTACGCGATCGTTACACCGATCGAGGAACAACTCGGCCCAATATTTTGGCACGGAGATTCCAAGCGCGACCTCGTTGAGTCCGAGTGTTCCCTCCGTCGTCTGCACGCGATAGTCGCAACACAGCGCCACGACGCACCCGCCTGCTGGACACGCTCCCCTGATCGCGCACACCGTCGCCAACCTAGATTTCAATAACCGCGCCAAGAATTTGGTCTGCGTGAGCCAAAATTCTCGATATCGCTTTCGCGTCGTCCTCGGCGCGTACAGCTCCGTCACGTCGTTCCCAGCCGTGAACACTGCCCGCTTGAGCCCGCTCGCGAAGATCACCCCCTGCACCTACGTTCACGAAACATCGTCAGCAACTCTCTCATCAAAGCGCTCTCGGCGGTCGCGCACACCGTTTCATCGCGCTCGAGCGCGTCGAAGGCGTTCGACAGCGCTCGCCAGAATTCCAACGTCATCGAGTTCACCGGCTCGCGCTCGAGCCAGAGAATGGCTCTGGGCGACCCGGGGATGCGCTCGACCCTGATGCCGCTTTGGCTCGGCATCGTCGCTTCGGCGACTGCGACAGAGACGCGTGCGATACTGACGGTTGACTCCCTTCATGTGCCGCGCACTCAGTGCGCGCTCGTGCGAGCAAGCGAGCGTGCGTACAGAGCGACGAAAACGACAACAACGACGACGACGAGAACGTTCGCGAATACCCCAAGTTATGCGCTAATATTCATCTACTGATATTACACGCTCGTGAACGAGCTCGGTGTGCGCGGATGACGTCCCGACAGAACGTCGTCTCGGAGCGTCCCGGTCACCACCGACCGACACGCGCCTTTCGTCCCGGCCATCGCTCGTCCTCCACCTCCTCGAAGACGTGTGCGCGAAAATTTTCCATCGTCTCCTGCAGCACCCGTTCGCTCACTCGTGGTCGTTCACGCGCGATATCGCTCACCGCAGACGCCTCGAATCCGCTCGCGCGATGTCTCGCCAACGCGTCCAACAAAACCATCGGCTTCATCAGCGTCTCCGCCGCGCGATCGATTCGTTTCTTCGCCCGGGACGTCGTCGAGGCGTATCCAAACTCCACCGCACTCACGTCCTCGGCGCGGACGGTGAGCTTGGACATCATCTCGGTGAGTTTGACATCTTTACCACCAGAGCGCTCCACCGGGGCGCGAACGTTTCGGTCGACGTCGACGGCGTCGGGGACGTACGGGGCCACGGTCGCCGCGCCGGCTCGAGGAAGTGCGCGCTTCGTCGCCGCGGGCGCGACGGAGGACGCGATCTTAGACGCGCCGGTGCCCATGCGCGGCGACGAGTGAGGCGAAGGTGGGTGACTCGCGTCTGGCGGTCGATACTACAACTCTATCTCCGCGTAAACCAAGGCCTCGCGAACCCAGTCAGGAGCGGCGTCGTCGGGAAACTGCTTTTTGATGAAATCTCGCACGAAATCCGCGAAGCGTTGCTCGATGATGGATCGGTGCATGGCTGCACACAGACGCATCTGATAACGCAAGTTGTGAATCGTGAGCAACTGCGCGGCTCGAGGCTCTCTCGTGGCAATCTCATGCAAATCAGCGCGCGTGTACGTTTTGCACGTCAAACAATCGCACGTTTCGTCAATCGGTCGATGATCGTTCGCGCACGCAGCGTTCTTCAATCGAAGCACACCCTCAGGAACGAGTGCGGTGCCGAATCGAGCCGTGCGCGTTGGGTACACGCAGTCATACATGTCCGCCCCAAGTGCCGTGCATATGACCAAATCCAACGGATAACCCACCCCCATGACATATCTAGGCTTATGAGCGGGTAGTTTCGCAGTGCAGTGTGACACAACGCGGACGAAATCCTCCTTGGATTCGCCCCCAGCTAAGCCGCCCACTGCCATGCCCGGTAGTGCGTCGCCGCGAGCCAACAATCCCTCTAACGATAAATCCCTCAACTCTAAGTCTAATCCTCCCTGAACGATCCCGAATAAACACTGGTCGTGTGGTCGCTGGTGCGCATTGATGCATCGATCGATCCATCGCGTCGTTCGGTGCGTCGCCTCCTCGAACCTCGCTCTGTCCGCCGTGACGCTCGATACGACGTCGTCCAACGCCATTATAATATCCGCCCCTATGTCGTTCTGTATCTCGATGCTCCTCTCTGGCGTCAGTAACATTGGTTTTCCATCGATTGGCGACTGAAAAGTCACCCCCTCTTCTGTAATGTCCGCCAGATCCAACAGCGACACCATCTGAAAGCCGCCACTGTCTGTGAGCATCGCTCGCCGCCAGTTCATGAACCCGTGTAATCCTCCAGCTTTGCGCAAGATTTCCGGCCCCGGGCGATTTCCCAGGTGATACGTGTTCCCTAGGATCACCTGACACCCGATATCTTCGAGCTGCGCGCTCGTCAGACCTTTGACCGATCCTTGCGTCCCCACTGGCATGAACATGGGCGTGAGACAGTCATGATGCGGCAGCTTGAGCGACGTCGCACGGGCGCGTCCGTCCACGGCGATGACATCAAACGTGAGTGGAGATGTCGACGCGGTGGATGGTGAGTCATCTCGTGTGGTGGACATCGCGCACGAGTCAAAGGACGCGACGGCGAGTGAGGAACGCGGCGACGGCTGAGCGAAGGAGGAACAGAGGCGAACGATATTTATGCTATATTATGCGTGCTTATTGCAACGAACGTGTTTCTACTAAGTGCAATCCATTTTTGTGTCTTGGCTCATTTCTTCGAGGTTGCAAATCGAGCCGTGGCGCGACATTGCATGACGCGTGGGAACGTCCCTACGCTTGTAGAACACGACGTACGCGGCTTTATTGTTCAGCGCTGCAGTAGATTCCACTGGAGTGCAGCGGCTGTCATCGTACAGGTGCCACGTGCCTTCTTCCGCGTGGCGAGTGTAGGCGGTATAATGACCGCCACCCATACCGCCGAAGTGATTTACGACGGCATACAAATCGTACACCGGCGCGGGCCCACTCGAGGTATTCGCCAGTACATACGGGGACATGTCCAGATCGTTGAGCGGAAAGTGCACCAACGTATCTATTTTGTCCCGATAAATTCGACTGTAGCTAAAGCGTTTGAGGTGCATGACGAGAATCGGCGGCATGCGCCACAAGTCGAGCTTTTTCAGGGCTGGCACGTGTTCCTTGCACTGCTTGCAGTACCACATGTCATCCTCACCAAGAGGTTCTTCCTGAATGAATGCCTCTAAGCATGCGCTCAACGGCATGCCTTGCATCGAAGTACGATCGAGTGCGTTTTCCTTTACGCTTACGTGCTCGTCGACGTCTTGTTCGAACAGTTCGTCGTCATATGAATGACTGAGCGCTTTCGGTGACCAGTCAATCGCGACACAGTGCATAGTTGTACCAACTATGTACGACATCTCGTGTGAATCAGTGGCGGGATCGCCTGATCCGTAGTCATGAAACGACGCGGAGGCGCTCTTGTTCGTATACCTTAACTTGAACGCCCTCAGATCCCCGTCATTTGTTGTCCGATGCACAGGGGCACTGTCAAAACTGCCATCGCCGCTCGCAGATGGAGAACTGGGTTGTTCCATCGCGATCGTGCGCGCGTACTTCGCGCTGTACTTCTCCACAATAGATTCAATACGTCGCGCTTGCTCGGCTCCTGGCTTCTTGCCTTTAGGTACGGTCACCGGTACGATCCAAGGAAAGCCGAATCTGACCAACGTCGAGGTTGCTAGTGGACTCGCGTGCGAGTAAGGCGTCTTGTTTTGACTCGCGTTTTGATGCTTTCTTTGAACGAGTACGGTGTCGATCGTTTCGCTTACCTCATCATCGTTCAGCACCGGCAAGCGATGAGCGAAAATCGTATCGCGCTCCCTGATGTCGGAAAGTGGCATCGTCATGTTTGACAGCGTCTTTTCCAACCGATGGTTATACACTTCACAGAGAACCAAGCGCTCATCCATGGTGTCAACATCGGCGACTTCGCACAGTGCGCTAAACAACGTAGCGAGCTCGCCCAATTTTGGCAACTTCAGCGCGTACGTAACGGCGGATATCTCGTCGCCGTAAGAGATCAGCGTCACCTTGATGACTCTTTCGCCGACCGACGGCACCGGAATCGAGAGGTACATGAACGGATCGAATTTGACCGATTTGTTGCTACAAGACGGACACACCAGAGTGGATCTGTATTGACCTTGAAACGTATCGACGATGCAAGAGTCATTTCTGGCCAAGTGCGCTTCCCAAGATTCATGTGCGACGTCCTCGTCAGTTCTACCATCTGCGTCCCGCTCCTCCACGTAAGGTTTCCGCTTCACTCGGTTCAGATCTTCATGAAGACCATCGAGCAAGAACGCGAGCAGTTCCTGCGCGTCTTGTTGCATATATCCACTAAATTGCGGCGCAAATCGAGCGAGAGAGTGCTTGAACTTCCGCGGCGTCACCGTCAGCGCACCATCTCGCCAGAGCGCTCCAATCAAGTTGGCGTACTCCTTCGCCAACTCACCACCCATACCTATTGGGTTATCCGTATTAATATCCCCCTCGTATTTGTCCGACAGAAAGTAATCCGTGAGCAGCGATGAATGGCTCAAACACTGCAGCGCGCTGTTCATAAAACACGTGTTACCTAGATTACTCAGACCCGCCTTGCCTCGAGTCCCAACCATTGCCGCATCAGCGCACGTCGACACATCGTTCTTCGGAGTAAGGCTCACGTCACATCCCAGTTTGGTGTGATCCATGCTATCGTCGTCACTCACCGCGGGTAAAGCTATCACCGAATTCCCATCATCCGGCCACCGATCGTCCGCCTTCGTCTCTACCAACACCTCCTGGTCGGGTAACAGGTGGAAGTCTTCCAAAGACTTCTTCGGCAAATTTGTGAGCACCTCCCCTCGATTCTGGAAGAGATAATCCGACACCCTAATGTCGTCCTCATCCACCTCTCTCAGCTCTTCGAAAGCCGCCTTACACGCCAATACGAGCTCTCTGGCCTCGCTTCCTTTCGGCAGTTCGAGTCGTCTCGTCACCTCGTCTGGAGCCTCGCCCAGTTTTGCTCGCACCACTATCCCGTACACGTCCACGACCAATCGACCATTTCGCTCCACACACGTCCTATAGATCGATCTTGACCCCTCCGCGTGACCGTACCACCGCTCGAACGCCTCCATCGCCGACGCTCGGACGATCTCAAAGTCTTCGCCCTCTCGCAAACCGGGACGCAGCGCCGCGTCGACCTCCGACACAGCCGACGTCGTCATCGTCATCGCGTCATCACCGAGCAGGGATGTTACATCGATCGTCGACATCATCGGCGCCTCCATCGCCTCCGCACTCGCCTCCATCGCCGAGCACGCCCGCGAGAAGGCGTCGAACCAAGCCTTCGGGACGATCGCCACGCGCTCGCCGCTCGTCAACGATTGCCCATCGACGCGGTCGCGCGCGATCGCTCGAGCGCGCGCGAGGTCAGATGCCGGCTCCGAACCGTCGCTCGGACGCGCCTGCGTCATCGCGAGCGAGCCGACGACGACGACGCGCGTCACGAGGTGCGGCGGGGCAGCAAATATCGTCGAGCGAGCTCGAGCTCGATCGACACTCAACGGCGCGTCGTTCGGCGACGGTAGAGCTCGCGGCGATGCGATTGTTGGCGCACAACATGCTCGCGTGTAACGCTAAGGTACGACGACGTAAACGCGAGCGAAAGGCGACGGGGCGAGGAGAGAGACGTGCGCGAGCCCAGCCGCCGGGTTCGCTCGAGACGCGACGCTCGGGACGCGCGCGGTCGATCGCGGTCGACCGCGCGTGGGCGCGAGTGGACGCATGCGATCACGGTGGATGCGACGATGGATGAGCGATGACTGACGGACGAGCGAGCGACTCCGCGTGTAGGGCGTCGTGAACGGGTTCCCGCTGAAAATCGTCGTCAAGGAGACTAGGGAGACTGAGACGGAGTTTAACGCCGAATTCTTGGTGCACATGCTACCAAAGATGGAGTGGGCGGCTTTCGTGAACGCGGCGAGAGAGATCGGCGCTGGTGAACTCCCAGGGGAGATTCCAGATGACGCGGCGACGAACGAGGAGTTTTTGCAGGCGTTTCATCACGCTCTCTTGGAGGTGCACGTCGAGGAAGGAACACTCGTTTGTCCGGAGAGCGGCAGAAAATTCCCCATCAATAAGGGGATCCCGAACATGCTGTTGAACGAAGACGAGGTGTGATCGACGAGCGCGTGTGTTTCATGGATTTTGTAAACTTTTCTAGCCTCTAAATTACAACTTTGCGTAACGTTCTCAGGCGCCCTCGGCGTCACCACCCTTTTTCGCGGCGCGCTCGGCGGCGAGCTTAACTTGCTTCTTGGCCTCATTTTGCGCCGCTGTGGCCGCGGCGACGGATCTGCGCACGGCGGCCATGCGATTCGCGTGCAAGTCCATCCTCTTCTGCGGGTACTGTCGAACCTCCTCCCCGCTGTATCCGGGAATGTACATGTCCCACTGACGCTCCAGGTGCATGAGCACATCCTTTGGTTCGATCTCTTCGCTCCCGCGATGCTTTGCAAGCATTAACGAGTGATCGAGTACGGTATCTACGAAGTCATCCACGATTTCCAGCAGCACGTCCTCCACCGCCGAATCAAACTCCAACCCTGGCGCAAACTCCTTGAGCATATCCTGAAGCTCATCCTTCGTGAGTGCGTGTCCGCCATCATCACCCCGTTTTCCCGCGACCGCCGCCGCCGCCGCCGCGGCCTGCTGCGCCGCCACGAGCCTCGCCTGCGCCGCCTCTCTCTGCTTGAGCGCAGCCTGCTGCTCCTCCACCGTTTGTTTTTTCTGCGTCGTCGTGGCGTCGTCAGTCTCAGCGCGCGATACGTTCCGAAACGATAGTCCCGCGCGTCGTCCTCGCGTCCGTTCGCGATGACACGAGCGCGTGAAGCGTCGACCTAGAACCCTCTATCGTTTGAGATTCGAATCTCATTCGTCTCCCGACGCCCTCGTCTCGATCGCCCTCGCGGTCGCGCGACGCGCTCACGACCATCGTCGTTGCCGTTTTCATCGCCTCGTGCGCGCGTACCTGTCTTCCGCTCATCGCGCGCCGCACTGCGGTCGGCGTGCTCTTTCGCCCGCTCGAGTTTTCTCGATCGCGCGTCAGTGGTCGACGCTCGTCGTCGATGCGTGACGCCGTCGCACGCGCGACGCGAGCGCTCGGACGCGTGGCGTCGACCATGGTTCGAGCGCCCGCGCGCGTGATCGGGAGCGTGTCGAGACGCGCGAGAGGGGTGAGGACGAGCGCGGACGAGGCGTCGAGAGACGGCGACGGCGCGTGGGCGGTGTTCGGTTTAGGGAATCCAGGGAAGAAGTTCGACGGAACGAAGCACAACGTCGGGTTCGACGTGATCGACGTGCTGGCGAGCGCGCTGGGGGTGGAGGTGACGGCGAAGAAACACGCGGCGTTGGTGGGGACGTGGGCGAGCGGCGACGCTCGGGCGGTGCTGGTGAAGCCGCAGACGTTCATGAATTTGAGTGGGAAATCCGTTCGCGCGATCATGCGTGCGCATAAGATACCGAAGAGTCGCGTCGTAATCGTGTACGACGATTTGGAGACGAATCTTGGAGAGATACGGCTGAAGGTCAGCGGGACGCACGGCGGGCACAACGGCATCCGGAGTATCATCGACGACGCCATGGGAGGGGCCAGGGACTTTGCTCGGGTGAAAGTTGGCATCGGTCGCCCGAAGAGCGACGACGTACCGGTGTACGAGTATGTATTATCGAAGTTCGACGTAGATGACGCCGATAAGATGCGCGACGCCGTGGCAGACGCCGTGGAGGCTGTGAGAGCAGTCTTGACGGAAAATAGGTTCGAGGACGTCATGATGCGCGTGAACACAAAGTTCGCGCCGAAGAAGGTGAAACCACCGAAGAAACCCAAAGCGCCAAAAGAGCGCGTGTTCGTCACCGCCACGGTGGATGAAAACGAACATGTGGAGTTGACGCTGGATGTTCGACCAACGAACCACGCGCATCAGAAGAAGCCGCAGCAACCGCGACAGGAAGAGCTTGCAGAGAGTGCCGCGGGTCCGAAATGATTCTTTCGTAGCGTACAATTCGTAGCGTACATTAGAACAATAGCTATGAGCGGGTATTCCGATAACAATCCTTCAGCGCTCATTAACTTTACAAAGTGAGTCGTACGCCGCGCTTTGCCATGGCATCCACCACCGCTCGCCAACGATCACCGAGCCCGTCCACCAACTCCACGTTCCCTCTTAAATTTAGCTCTCGTAGCTTTGGCGCGGTCTCGCTCGCTCTTTCGATGAGATCATCGAACGGGACGTCCCGTTCCGTTAGCGCGTTGTCGCTCGCGTCTAACTTCTCCAACTCCTTCAACCCCCAAATCGCGCTCGGCAGCGCCCGCAGGCGATTTCCCGAGACATCTAGCACTCTCAATCCCACCCCTCGCCGCTCGACCACGCGAGCGAGCCTGCACGCGCACGCCTCACCGACGTGTTCGCACATCACGTCCACGCACCGCAGGTCCTCGCTCCGTCCCAGCAGCAGCGCCTCCAGCGCGCGGCCACCACTCAGTGCGGCGTCGAACCGCTTCGCGTTCGCGTCTAAGAGCGTCCTCGCCGTCGCGTCCTCGCTCGCACCCTCATTCGATGACTTCTGCGCCGATGAAGACATCGAGCGGACGTCTCGACCGAACACCGCTGTCAAAGAAATCTCTCGCTGCGTCGTCGTCGTGACGGACGACGCCCACCAACGCGACGCCAATCTCACAAACATTATCTTCGCGCTCGATCGCGATCACTTCGCGCGCGCGTCGACCGCGGCGCGCGCGTGTGCGGACACCTTTGGGCGTTTCACGGACGCAGCTCGCGCCGCACACGCCGACGCCGCGTTCGCTTCCGCGACGCGCTCGCGCGCGACGACGCCGACGACGGTCACGATGTTACTCGCGACGCGATCGTTCACGACGGTCGCCGCGACCGCGCGCGCGTGGAGCGAACGACGTCGACCGACCGCGGTTCCGACATCGACGAGACGATCGTCGACGGTACCTTTGTCGACGACGGGCTCGCGCGCGTGCGACGCGCGTTTCGGGAGGGGGGCGATCGCGTTGAGGACGTCGACGATCGCGCGAGGGCGGAAGAACGATGAGTTCAGGCGAGCGCTCTTGCAAGAGTTCCGAGCGCTCACGGAGGAGGTGCGCGCGCTCAGGACAGAGGTCGGCGCGCTGCGAGCGGGCGGGACGATCGTCGCGGGTCAAAGCGCGAGTGACGGGGCGGCGAAGACGGAGGCGAGCGAGGCGGATATGATGGCCATGCTTGGGTTGGGAGGGGGGGACGCGGGCACCGCAACGGCGCCGGCGGGCGAATCACAATCGGCGCCTCTGCTCGACGTCAACGAGTGGAGAGGAGACGGTACGGATCGATCCTCAGAGTGGCCGATGGTGAAGCAAAACGAGGACGACATTTACTTGATGGTGCTTATTCACGGCAAGCTCGTCGACGCCGGGTTCTGGGTCGGCGAGGACGACTCGGATGATATGTATTTCGGTGCGACGACCAAAGAGGCTTTGCTGTATTTCCAAGCGCAAAACGGACTCACCGAGACCGGGCTCGTGGACGATGAGACGTGGCGCGCGTTGTTAGGAGAGGAGCAATACAGATGGGGTCCGCCGCCGGGGGCGATCGCTTTCGATGAAACGGAGTTTCAAGCCGTGGCCGCGACCACGGTGAAGACCGAGGAGAAGAATGAGGAGAAGATGGCCAACCCGGATCACTTCATGGCGGAGGAAGACTACGCTCCAGATGAATACGATCCTTTTGCGGACGATGATGAGTATACTCACGAACCGCAAGGGCCATCGTTTGAGATGTCAAAGGGTAAGCGTCAGCACAAGTGGCCCATTTTACGAGAGGACGACGGCGGTATGGAGGTGCACAAAATGCAAGTTCTCCTCGCCGAACAAGGTTATGACTCGGGCGAAGACGACATGGAATACTGGTACTTCGGTTCCACCACGTCCAACGCGCTCATGACGTTCCAAGCGGTAAAACGCCTTCCGGAATCGGGAATCACCGATATTAAGACGTGGTGCGCGCTTCTCGGCGTTGAAGAGCTCGAAGACTCTCCGGCAGAGACACTCGCGCGCGTCGGTGACGGCGATTACCCGAACGATTTGTCCCGAAGTGATAGCGTCTTCCTTCTCGGTGAGCAGCGCTACGAGACGCGTTAATGTTAATATTTGATGCACGCGCGCGAATTCGACCCCATTCAGTACTATTTTTCCGGCATTGTACACTTCTCTCGCGCCCGTCGACCGCTCGAATCGGTCACCTCTTCGCTCCACACAAGTCCACTCGCAATGCCCCTTCGTATCGACGGTCTCCCAACCGTGGCGTTCGTCCCCACAGCGAGCGGGGACGTCTTCGCCGTGCGATGCGACGACGCGAACGTCGACGCGCTCGAGCGCGTACCGCGGCGAGCCGGTCGAGTCGACTCAAAACTGCTCGCTCAGAGTGCGAACGTCTTCTGCGACGACACGCGCGCACGACAGGAGCGGGCGCTTGATGATGACCTTACGACGTCCATACGCACGGTTTCGATGGCGCGCGTGGGCGTGCAGACGAGAGCGATCACACCGAGCGACGCGGACGGGACGGTGGCGCCGTGTGCACCCACACCAATGTTGCACGACACAGACGCGTACGACGTGCACTCGAAACCCACGCCGAGCGACGATTGGGCGGGATTCGAACGAAGTAAAAGCGTGGATAGAGATTGGGTCGAGCTCGAGCTCGGTGTAGAGGGTGCGGCGGGTGATTCAAGTTCGTTGATGCGCACACCAGCGCCGCAGGGCGACTTCGTCAGAGGATCCTTTGGGCAAGTTCCGTTCACGCCGGGCGGTGAGGGATGGGAAGCCGCCGCCAGAGAAAGCGCGGCGAAACGAGTGGAGTTGGCCGATCGGGCGGGGAGGGCGTGGTTGGAGGAATTTGAGGCAGGCGTATACATTGCGTCGTCCAACCTGCCGAACACGCTACCTGGAATGCGAGACATGTTTGCGTTGGACAGCGGAATGAAGAAGATGGAGATCGAGCTCGAGAAGTTGACTGTGATGGACGACGAAGAGCTGCCGATGTCGTACGACAATCTATTCATTGACGCACTTCGCAGCGCGGCCCGGCCGATGGAATCATCGAGCGATGAAGAAGAATCAGAGACAGAGGAAGAAGAGGAGGAAGAAGAAACAGCGGATGCGGAGGTCTATGAAGTCGTGATCGAAGGTGAAACCGAAGTGGAGGCACTGTTAAATGGCACAAAATCAATAATGGCCGCACAGAAACGACACAAGTCCAGGAAACAGGCAGGAGAAACGTGGGCGGTGATGGAGAGATTTCCGGATGTGCACGAAGCATACAGACAAGAGGTTCCGGAGCCCGCCCACGATTTCCCATTCGAACTCGATGAATTTCAGAAAGAGGCGATTGTTCATTTGGAAAAGTCGGAAAACGTTTTCGTTGCCGCACACACTTCGGCTGGCAAGACGGTCGTCGCGGAATACGCCTTCGCGTTGGCGACTAAACACTGCACGCGCGCCATTTATACGTCTCCAATCAAGACTATCAGTAACCAAAAGTTTAGGGATTTCGGCTCAAAATTCGATGTCGGTTTGCTCACGGGTGATGTTCAAATCAGACCAGAAGCGGCCTGTTTGATTATGACGACTGAAATTTTGCGGAGCATGCTGTATCGAGGCGCCGATCTAATCCGGGACGTCGAATGGGTCATCTTCGATGAAGTTCACTACGTCAATGATGCCGAGCGAGGCGTCGTATGGGAAGAGGTCATCATCATGCTCCCAGCGCATGTAGGTTTGATTTTGTTGTCAGCCACGGTGCCAAACGTTTTCGAATTCGCGGATTGGGTAGGAAGAACGAAGAGAAAGAAAATCTTCGTCACCAGTACGAAGAAGCGGCCAGTGCCGCTCGAGCATTGCATTTACTTCGGCGGCGATAAAGAAAAGGACTTTTACAAGGTTGGTGAGCACGAGGCATTCTTACCCAGTGGATATAAGATCGCATCGGAGGCTTTCAAAAAGAAACAACTCGGTACCAAGGCGGCGACAGGGACTCCAGCGAACGCTCAGGCCGCGAAGCAAGTTGCAGGTAGAGGAGGGCGCGGAGTGACTCAACCGGGACGTGGAGGACGTGCCGGGGGACGCAGTGGAACGCCAAATGTCAGCGCTGGTCGCGGTAGCTCATCTGGTCCGAATGCTGGTCGCGATAAAAACATGTGGGTCGAGCTCATACGTAATCTCGAGCGCCGGGATCTGCTTCCCATGGTCATCTTTGCCTTCAGTAAGAAACGATGCGATACGCTGGTGGATAGTTTAACTTCTATGGATCTCACTTCAAGCTCTGAGAAACATGAAATCCATATCTTTTGCGAGCGGGCATTGAGCCGTTTATCGGCCCCCGATCGTAAGCTACCGCAAGTACTGCGCGTGAGGGAACTTCTTCGCCGTGGTCTCGGAGTACATCACGCAGGTCTCTTGCCGATTGTCAAAGAAATTGTGGAAATGCTGTTTTGTCGAGGGTTGCTCAAGGTCTTGTATTGCACCGAAACCTTCGCGATGGGCGTGAACGCTCCAGCTCGATGCGTATGCTTCCAGAGCTTGCGAAAACACGACGGCCAAGATTTCAGAGGTCTTCTGACAGGGGAATACACGCAAATGGCTGGACGAGCCGGAAGACGTGGCCTGGACACTGTCGGCACGGTGATCTTGGCTGCTTGGGACAATTTCCCACAAGAGCTGGAACTCCGCCAGTTGCTTTCTGGTCAAGCGACTAAACTGCAATCACAATTTCGTCTCACATATGGTATGATTCTGAATCTCATGCGCGTCGAGGATTTACGGGTGGAAGATATGCTTGCACGCTCTTTCGCCGAGTTTCACGCGCAACGGAGCTCAATAGATAGAAGAGGCGAGCTTGCTGTTGATATGGCGGCTCTCAGAAAAGTGGAGTCACTGATCGAAGTGGAAGCGCAGTTGTTACCAACAGAATGGCAACGAGCTGTTGAGTGGGACGAATACACCAGGAAAATTGCACAAAGTGGCGAGCACGTTCGAGAGATTATCATGACGAGCCGCGGCGCTCAGAATGCCCTCGTCGCTGGAAGAATCTTACTCATAGCTCCAGAAGGGGAAGGCAACAAATCGGATGGACTTCCGCGAGGTGGTGTTGCCAAGCACTGCATACTGCTACGAACCGTCACTTCCGTCACCAGCGGGAAGGCTTTTGTGGTACTCGCTCCATGTCCAGAGGGTCATGCTGCCTATGGCGATTCTGATTTGCTCGCCGACGCAACGGAAACAAACGAGTTGAAGCCTCTACAAAAAGATGAACTAGATGACGACGACTTCTTCAGTATGTCAGCAAAGACTACCGGCAAGCGCGAACATGAGAGCTCGAATAAACTACCTGAAGGTTTACCTTGGTTCAAGCAAGCAGCGGGCATTGATTACATCGTGGCAAGTGTGCCGGAGACCGCGGTGCTCGCCATCACGACGAGTCGATTGAACGTGGACGCTGGTGCGATTTTAGACAGCAAAAGCCCCAGTGGAGAGGCTTCCAGAACATTGCTTGCCCTCGAAAAATTATCGAATGAGAGTGTGTTTGGGGCGCTTCATCCTCTCAAGGATTTAAAGATTGCGGACATAGTCGCAGTGGAAGCATGTCAACATCATTTCGATTTGGTGAAGGATGCGCCCCCAAAACCGACAGCCTCCGCGCAAAAGCTACGTGAGTGGTCTGCATTATTGAGGGCGAAGCATATCCTCACTTGGAGGGTGTCTGATCTCGAGTTTGGTTTGTCAGACGCCAATCTGCAGCAAATGCCAGATTTCGAAGCGCGCGTTGCCGTGTTGCAACGCATGGGATACCTGGACGAGAACAGGACGATCACCCTTAAGGGTCGTGTCGCGTGCGAAATCTCCACCGGAGACGAACTCGTCGGAACGGAGATCATCTTCGCCGGTGTCCTTGGCGATATCCCGTTTGAGGAAGCCGTAGCACTCCTGGCAGCTCTCGTCTTCCAGGAAAAAAATGCTTCCCCTCCATCGCTCGAAGGTTCGCTCAAGGAAGCGTGCGAACGTGCCAAAGAGTTAGCGTTTGCCGCCGGAGAGTTACAGCTCGCGCACGGGATCCAGATTGCGCCAGACGAGTTCGTAGAGACGACTATGAACTTTGGTTTGTCCGAGGTTGTGTACGAATGGGCGCGAGGCACGCAGTTTGCAGACATTTGTCGGTTGACGGACGTTCAAGAGGGGAGCGTCGTCCGTACCATCGTTCGTCTCGATGAAATGTGTCGCGACGTGAGAAATGCAGCGAGAATCATGGGCGACAGCACGCTGTATGCGAAAATGGAAGAGGCGAGTACAGCGATAAAACGCGACATTGTTTTTTCCGCAAGTCTGTACATAGCGGGCGCGCAATAGTTGTTTAGTATGAACTATATCTAGATTTCGTTTTTACAGTTTCGTTAGTTCCTTCTCGAACGCCTGGGACAACTTTTCCGCGCACTCTCGCACGCCGCTGGGATCGCCCTTCTTGTTGTAGACGTACGCGTTCCTGAAAACCGTGCGCACGAGGGCGACAAACTCGTCCGGACTCTCAATGTGGCCGTCGAGCAGCTTACCCTCGATCGTCTTAAGATCCATGGGATGCTTGATGATCACCGGGTAGTCCGGAATGTTCAGCGCCACCGCGTCCACTGGTTCGGTAAACGGCCACACTTGCTTTTTCATCATGAACAACTTCTTCAGGACGCCCAGGCACGTCTTCTGCCACATCCTCCTACCTTGGTTCAGCGGCGTCGTCCACTCGCACAAATGCGGGTGCGTCTTCTCCATCGCGTTCAGTTCCGCCGCGGTCAACGGTCGTCTCGTGCCGTCCAATTCGACTTTGACGAGCTTGTACGGCTGAAACGGGCTCACCGGCCCCTTCAGCGAGCCATCGTACGCGCCCTCTTCAACACCCTTTGGCACACACACCGCTGCGAACGTCAAAAGCCAAACATCCCACGTCAGTTTCTTCGCATCCACCGCCACCCATCGTCACACATCGCGCGCGCGCGCGTCGAATGCACCGCCAATCATTTTCAAGATCCCACCCTCGCCCGTCGCGATCGCCCTCCCCGTCCGCGCGCGCGCGCGGTCGATCGACCCAACCGCTCGCGATCGCGTCCATGCGCACGCACCGCACTCGCATCCCGGCCTCGCCGGCGGCGGCACGCACACGTCCATCCGCGGCCGCGCGCGCGAGAAGTGCGGCGCGGGGCGCTGCCGCCGCTCGGCGCGGTCGAAAAAACACCCGCGTGTGCAGGTGCGCTCGAAAAAACACCCGCGTGTGCAGGTGCGGTCGAAAAAACACCCGCGTGTGCAGGTGCGCGACCGCGGTCGTCGCCCGCGCGTCCGCGCGCGAGTCCGCGACGTCACCGCTCGACCGCACCGCGCGAACGCGCGAGCGACGCGACGTAAGGACGATCGCGCGCGCGGACGTCGTGCGCGCGAACGCGCGGGGGTGGACCGAGGCGGCGCGCGCGCGGCGGAGATTGTGATTTTTTAAAAAAAAATCGCGCGCGGCGAGCGCGCGGGCGTCCGAGAGATCGACGGCGATAGCGCGCGCGATGACGCCGTCGAGGGCGCGGGGGAAGAGCCCGGACGCGCCGCGACGGTTGGTGCAGACGCTGGACGTCGATGGGGACGACGTGCCGTGCGTGAATTATAAAAAGTTGTTGCGCGAGCAGGGCGGCGCGGACGCGCGGACGTCGGCGGAGAAGGGGAAGGATCGAGCGGAGCCGACGGTGAAGTCGCCGCGTTCGCTGCTCGAGGGTGGCGCCACGGGAGGTGGAGGCCACATGGCGGCGGTGATTCGAAGGATCGAGGCGCTGTATCAGGGCGGACGAGGGAACGCGTCGAGCGATGAGGACGAGGAAGAAGAAGACGAGGAAGAAGAAGACGAGGACGAGGACGAGGAAGACGAGGAGGGTGAGAGCGGTGAGGAAGATGGCGAGGCCGATGATGACGGTGAGAGCGGTGAGGAGGAGGACTCGGGGAGCGAGATGGAGGATCCAGACGACCAGCCGACAATGACGCCGAACGGAACGAGCCGCGTCATCCAGGAACCCACCAAGCCCAAGACTTCGGAGGAGAAGAAAGAAAAACCGGCCAAGAAGAAGAAGAAAGCCAAGAAAAAGAACGGTGACGTCGATTGGTACGACGTCGACGACGATTTCATCGACGACGATGAACTGGATGAATATTTTGAAGATGACGGATTGAAGACAAAGCACAGCGGCTTCTTCATCAACAGAGGCGAGTTGCAAAGAGTCGACGAGGAAGGGAGGACGCCGGTCAAGCGTGCGCTCGAGGACGAATCACCCGTGGCCGTCGTCAAAGAGAAGGGGCGAGTGGCAAAGAAGCCCAAGGCGACGGAGTGGACGGAGGAGGCAAAGAAGCTGCTTCGCAAAGCGGTGACCATGTACGGGAAACAGTGGAGAGTGATTCAAGATCTTGGCGGCGAATTCGACGAGCTCAAGGCGTACTCCACGGCTCGTATGGCCAAGCAGTGGACTGTTTTGCACGAAGAGCTCATTGCGCGAGGGATCGACATCGTCATCCCGGTCGCTCCGCCCAAGCCACCGTCGTCGACGACGCTCGCAAAGGGTGCTGAAGACGGCGATGCCGAGGATGGGCTGAACACGCCGAAGCGAATGCATCAAGAGAGCGCGGCGAATAATTCTTCGCAGAAAAAGCCGAAAAAGCCGAAAGTTTCCGATAGGGACCTGGATGAGACTGATCCAAGGCATTCCGAGGCGAAGAAACGAGTTGTAGAGAGCAAAGACGGAGAGTTTGCCAAGCTCAAGGCGATGGTGGAGACGCAGTGTGACACAATTCGTACCAAGGAGACGAGCAAGGCGAGTGACGAAGCGCCGAAGCGTTTTACGTTTGAATGGACGGATGAGATTGCGGACTTCATGTATTGCACGCTCTCTCGTCTGTTTTTTGCACTACCGAAGAAGGGGGCGAATGTACTCTGGAAGGAAGTAGAAGAGCTATGGCCGAAGGATTTTGAGATGCAAGAGACGACTCTTCGAAAGAAACACACGTCGGTCCAGAAGAAGAAGACCGCCGCGGAGAAGCAAGCTATCATTGGTTTGCCCGGTGAGGAGGACGGTACGCCAGCTTAAGCGACGTTAAATATTAGGTGTCCGTATTAGTCAACAATTCGAACAGCACCTCGCGTCGACGTGAGCACCCCTCTTCAAACACCTGCGACACGCGGTCAATCAATCCATGCGCGGCGTCGATGGCGAACGCCGCGCGTTCGGTTGAACGCTCGCGATCTTCGACGATCGCCTCCACGGCTTGCCCGACGTCGTTCGCGAGCAACTTGCCAACGCCTCGAACCGTTGCGTCCGCCTCGACGAGTTTTCCGCGCACCGCGCGCAGAAATTCCATGAGTTCATTCCTCTCTGCCTCCGCCGCCTCCCGGCGAGCTCGTTCATCCCGAAGCGCGTTCTCGTACCTCACTAACTCGCGCACTCGATTCACTTCCTCTCCCTTGGCGTCTCGATTGATCTCCATGAGCGCCGCCCGCGTCGCGCGCGTCTCCTCTCGTTCCGCGCGTCTCAATCTCTTCACCGTCTCCAACTCCACCAGCGCCTTCCGAGCGCTCGCGCGCCCGAGTTCAATCTCTCGACGCATCCGTGCGCGCTCCGCCGTCCACTCGCGCTCGGCCTCCCTTCGCGCGCCGTCGGTCTCGTCAGTCAACTGCGCCGGTTCGCTTCACGCAACCTTTACGTTCGGTCAACCCGTCTCCTCCGTCGTTCGCGCGTCCCTCGCTCGCGCGCGCACCGCACCTGTGCGTCGCCACCGCTCGAATCTCCCCGTCCGAGCGCGGCATCGCGACGTCTTCGATCTCGACCGCGAGCGTCGAGCGTCGAGCGATGTCGTCGAGGACGACGAGCCATTCGTCGATTCGCCTTCGCGCGCGCAAATCCATCGAACGACGACGCGCGCGCGCGTCACCGCTCGCGCGCGTCATCACATCGCGCGCGTCATCGCGTCGCGCGCGACGTCGACGCGCGCGACGCGAGCGCGACGCACCGGACGCCGCCGCCGACGCTTTTTCGCCGCGCGCGAGACGACGGACCGCGACGCCGACGACGAGGGATGGAGACGACGGGCGCGGGCGCCGCGAGCGATCGACCGTCGAGCGTCGCGATCGACGACGCGGCCGAGCCGACGTCGTCCGGTCGTCGTCCGGAGATGTACGTCGTGGCGCACAACGTGGCGAAGAGACACAACCTCGGGATGATGATGCGCTCGTGCACAGCGTTCGACGTCAAGGCGCTGGTGTTGATCGGAAGCCGAAAGTTTAACGCGTTTGGGTCCCAAGGAGCGGACGCGCACGTCGCGTTCGAGCACTACGAGACGTTGAGGGAGGCGAGAGAGGGGTTGACGGCGAAACGCGGCGTGACCAGAGTGCTGGGGGTGGAGATAGTGGAAAGCGCGGAGCCGATCGAGAGTCATCCGTTCACTGGGAACACGGCGTTTGTCATGGGGAATGAGGTATGTTTTAACGCGCGACTGACGCGCGCGCGAGCGGTGTGATGAACCCGAACGCGCGACTGACGAGCGAGGCGCGTCTTGACGCGCAGGGTCACGGACTCACGGAACAACAAAAGGCCATATGCGATGGATTCGTCTACATACGCCAGTACGGCCCCGGAACGGCGTCTTTGAATGTTTCTGTCGCGGCGTCCATTGTCATGCACCAGTTCGCTCTGTGGGCAAATTATCAAGAACGCGAGCGCGTCGGCGAAAAGTTTGTCGTCGCCGAGCGCCCGCTTCGCACGCGCAAGCGCGGAGAGATCGGAGAGGACCCGGAAGAGGTGCGCGCGAGACGCGCTGCCGCTCGTGCGGCCAGAGAACTCGAAAATGCTCGCAAGGACGAAGATTCGACCCCGCTCATCGAGGCATTAGACATGTAAGACGACGCCTCAGGCGTCCCTTAACCAACTCGTTCCAACTGTAAATCAAATCCTTCCCGCACTTATCGACCCCCCTCGCGTGATGAAAGTCGCCGTGCGCTGGTCCGGGGGCGACCCGTCGACGTTTGAGGTCGACGTGAACGGCGACGCCACCGTGTGCGAGCTCAAACGCGCGATCGAGCTTCGAACGTCGGTGAAATCGTCTCGAGTCAAGCTGCTCAACGTCAGAGCCGGCGCTAAGTTGGCGTCGGACGAGGACACATTGACAACGCTCAAGATGCCAAAGACGGTGATGATGATGGGCGTGCGCGAGAGCGCGCTGGCGGCGATGCGAGAGAGTGAGGCGGTAGCGGAGGCGAACGCGCCGGAGTTGGAGGATGACCTGGACGAGACGAGCTCGAGAGAAGTCGCGGCGTCTTGTGCGACGGATGAACGCTTCTTGGCGAAATTGAGAAATCGAATCGCGAGCGCATCGATGAAGGTGCTGAGGGAACCGCGGGTCGGGGCGAAATGCTTGGTGTTGGACATAGATTACACTTTGTTCGATCATCGAACGACGGCGGAGACGCCAGAGGAGATTATGCGCCCGCACTTGCACGAGTTTCTCACGCGAGCGTACGAAGCAGGATACGACTTGGTCATCTGGTCCGCGACATCACTCAAGTGGATCGAGCTGAAGATGACCGAGCTCGGAGTTTTGACCAGCGAGTCCTTCAAAGTCGTCGGTCTCATTGACTCGACCGCGATGATAACAGTCGAGACAGCCAAGTACGGGTTGTTTAACTGCAAGCCGCTTGGATTCTTGTTCGCGAAACTCCCTCAGTACACCCCCAAAAACACGCTGATGTTTGACGATTTATCGAGAAACTTCGTCATGAATCCTCAGCTCGGACTGAAAATTCGCCCGTTCCGGAACGCACATACACATCGAGCCACCGACAGGGAACTCTTGGGACTGGCGCGTTACGTCGAGGCCATCTCAAAACTGGAAGATTTCTCCGGACTCAATCACAACCGGTGGGAGTCGTACCTCGCCAAGCGCGATCGTAACGATGACGCGAACGACCGCGCATCATAGCCACGTAGCACAAACTTTGCGCGCGCGACCCCCACCGGCTAGCATCTCGATCTGGTCTCCGCAATCCCCGTCGCGTTGTCGACGACCCCAAGAGGTGCTGAGAACGCTGCGTATGTTCATCTGCGAAATATACGGCCGACTATTGCACGCGTAATCACCATCAAGCGCACGACGTGAGTTTCAGAGTTTCGGGATTTTGATTTTCGACCAAGAACCGACCGAGCTCCTTCCAACATGGTCGAGCACCCGTCGAGCCCGAAGAAGTCGATCGATGACGTCGAGCGCACGGTGTTAATCGCGGTGGAGATGATGGAGCGACAGCTCGGTCGACAACTCAGAGTGCTATCGACGCAGGTGGCGGATCTCTCGCGAGAGCTCTCGCGCACGCACACCGAGCTGAAACACTTGATGGGGGAAAACTGTACAACGACAACAGTGACGGTGGACGCAAAGCCGGCGGCGATGCGATTGGAGAGCAAGGCGGAGGTCATGGAGTTGAACGAGATTGTCGAGAAGGATAAGACGAAGGAGGAGGCGCAGAAGAAACCGGAACCCGCGGCGTGCGGGCTGCTGCAGTCGACGAAAAAGGAGCGCAAGAGTGAGGATAAGAAGCGAAATTTTGTGGAGACGGACGCAAATGCGGAGGTAATCGAGGCGAAGAAGAAGCGTACGTTTCTCGACGATGACGACAGGACGTTTCTAGATGATGACCTGACTCAAGACGAGCAGTTGCTCGTCACCACGGGTCGCGGCCGGATGGGTGAGGTGCAGTCAACACCACTCGGATTCGCTTACTGGACGAAGGGCGACCGCGAGACACTCCTTTCGATCGGGACGAAGATCGGTGTCGAGCCGCTGACCATGTACAGCATGAACCGTTATAAGCTGAAATTGAAACAGTTCAGAGTGCAAGACGAATTCGTTAGTGGCACGCGGCTGTGGATTGTCCCACACGAAGACTGGGAGCATCAGTACATTCAAGAGGATAGATGCAAGGTTCTTCAAGACTTGTACGATCGCATCAACGACGTCTGGCCTGATTTCCTGAAGAACACAAAACCTCTGGCCGACATCAAGCGCTCCCAGCTCGCAAAGTACGAGAGCTCAAAGAGGTTCTACGACATGGTGCAGGCGACAATGAACCGGGCCGAGACGCAGGCGAGAACGGCGTGTGCCGCGGAGCATTTGCACGATTTAAAGATCGTTCGTCTAGAGTTCGAGAAAAAATGGCGAAGGGACGGTTTCTTACCCCCTAGCGAGATCATTGAGCGACATTAGGGCAGCTTTGATACCAATATACATGTGTGTGCAGAGAGTGGCGTTGCTCCAAGATATCGTCAACTGCGCGCAACAGCCTCACTCAGCGCCTCGCCGACGTGGATACAAGCTCGCGCGCGTGTCAAACGAACGTGATCGTCGCGCGCGTATATACTGTCTCCGTCGTCCCATGCGCGCGTGCGCGGCGCCGCGCCCGTCCGCGCCAACGATAACCGTCTCACGTCGGTCGGTCGAGCCAGCACGTACCCAACACCGAATTCGTCGTCGTCCAAACATCACCGCTCCATCTGCGTCGACGGACGGTGCGAGTGATACGTCTTCATCGTCTGCGACCTCGCCGCAGCGCGTGCTCATCACTGGATCGACGCGCGGATTGGGACTCGAGCTGGCGAGAAGTTTCTTAACACGTGGCGATAAGGTCTTTGTGACATCGCGAGACGCGGAAAAGGTCAGAGAAACCGTCAAGGCGCTACGAGAGGAGTTCGGAGATGATTTTGTTGCCGGTCTCGAGGCGGACGTCAGTCGAGCGGAGAGCGTCGAGGCCGTGGCGGAGGCGGTGGTGGACGCGTTTGGAGGCGTGGATTTGTGGATTAATAACGCTGGATCGAACGGTTATGCATACGAAAACTTAGAGGAGGCCGATCCGTTGGTGTTGCAAGAGATCGTGATGACAAATTCGCTGGGCTCATTGCTGTGCACGAGACAAGCGATTCGAACGATGCGAAAGACGTCCGGAAGAGGACACATCTTCAACATGGAAGGCGCCGGCTCAGACGGCAGCGCGACTCGCAAATTTGCAGCTTACGGACACACCAAGGCTGGCATGGCGCAGCTTTCTAAGACGATGGCGGTCGAACTCAAGGGTTCGTCCATTGGAGTTCACACCATCAGTCCGGGTATGGTGTTCACTGAGCTCATTTCCAGCGGGCGCTTTGCCTTTGGAAGTCAAGGCCGCATGTTTGTCAACGCTTTAGCCGAACCGGCCAATGTGACGGCAGAACAGATTGTGAAGAAGATAAAAGTGGCGACGGAAAGTCCAGAGTCCGTCAATAAGACGCTCGCTATCAAGATTTTGACGCCGGACGTGGCACTTAAGAAAATGTTTGGTCGTTTCATCCTCGGTGAGAACAAAGATCGATATTATCCGGAGAAGGAGTGATGCTTATGAAAAGGTCGTCATCGTGTGTGAAAGATCAAGTGAGCTATTTAACGAGTGCAAATGTGTTTTTGTTTTTTCATCTATGTTGCGTCGCGCCTGTCGTGAATCGAACGTCTCATGATGACTCTCTCACGACATCTGAACCCGTTCACTTCAATGGCTTCTCCGTTCACGATGGCATTCCGAGTGTCTAAATCAGTCCATTTATCGAACGATACCACAGCGAAGAAACATCTGACTTTTCTCGAAACACCAACGTATACGCGTTCGACCGAACCGTAGCCCGTCATGATGCCCCGCACCCAAGAACTCGCCTCCACCGAGAGGGCTTGAATGACTCGGTACTCATTCTCTGACGGAGAATCTCGCAGTTGAAGAATGCCATCATCAATGCGAAGCTTCTTGCACACTGATTGCATAAAATCAAGGGGCAGCGATTTTAGATTCACCTTTGGGTTGCTCAAATTTCTTGGCGTTTCGATGATCGTCGCCTTGTACCAATCGTCGACTGGCGGAAAAGTGAGCGGCGGCGATTCGCTGCTGCATCTCGACGGGGCTCCCGTATTCACTTCTTTTGCGGTCACCTCTTTCGCGGGTTTGTTCGCGATTGAGGCGTACGCCGGCTTCTCTTCATAGCGTAAAATCGTCGATCGCATGTTTTCAGGTGGAGGTGGGACAATCGTGGGCGCAATCGTAGGCGTCGCCTCTTGATCAGCTTCCTCAGCGCTGAGCCAATGTGAGGAGAGAGGTCCGACAATTCGAGCGCTGAGCACCGCTTC
The DNA here is from genome assembly GCF_000214015.3 of Ostreococcus tauri. Classification (NCBI taxonomy): domain Eukaryota; kingdom Viridiplantae; phylum Chlorophyta; class Mamiellophyceae; order Mamiellales; family Bathycoccaceae; genus Ostreococcus; species Ostreococcus tauri. Next base: position 454,817 of record NC_014426.2, on the reverse strand, counting down.
ATGAAGTGTCACTATTCCTACGGCGCGATACATTCGCCCTCCTCGACGCGATTTGATGATATCAACGACCACCGCACCCTGAGTTCCTGAAGATCGTGGATCGCACTTGAATGGGAGTAACATCTGAATCTTACCAGGTCCGCGTTGACCTTGCAATCGAGCAAATCGCAGCACAGGAACGTGATAGCCGTAAGACACCAAGCGCGCTAAACGCGATACGGCGTTCATACTGAATTGCTGTCGCATGCTCGTATCGACAAACTCTTTCGGAAATATTGCCGCATTATCCTCGAGAGAGGCCCAGAATTTAGCATCAATTTCGAGCGTGACATCGTCATCGTTGTCAGCCAGCCATAGCCGATCGAGCTCGTCGTCGACAAACGTTGCCCGCGGTGGAATGTGTAGAATTGGCTCGATTGCGTTCCACGGCTGCGATGGATCTCGAAGAGCGATATCGTCCACGAATCCACAGAGCTCCCATCGCTCACCATTCACCATCGCCCTGGCGTCATCGATCCCAGCGTTCAGCGAAACATGAGATTGGGCCTTCGTCGCGGTGATTTTCTTCTGCGTTGGGCTCCCAGCGTCGGCATAAAAGAAATCGGCGTCCTCCTCGGCGAAATCTCGACTGAACACGGCGAAAAGAGAGAACTCATCCCTCGAGAGCAAATTGCAATGAAACACTGCCCAAGCCGCATCGCCGCGTTCCGTGAAGCATTGGACCATCTTACCCTGCTCGATGCTTCGCAAAAATTGCGCGTCAAGGTAGGCCTCCATCATTCCAGGACGCCATTTCTCCACGCTGGCGACGCGTTCCAAGCCTACCGCGCTCGTCGCCCGGATCGCACGCATCGTCCCCGCGCTCGTCCTCGTCGCCTCCCCCTCAACCTCCTCGTCCTCTCTCATCCGGGCCCACTGCCTGAGCGTCAACACGTTCTTCTCGAATCCACTCAATCGAACGCCATCGACGTTTGAATCGCTCAACATCCCTCGTTCGTGCGACAATTTTCCGCCGACTCGGCTCGGTCGACACCACCCCGGCTCTCGTCCGCGCGCCGGCGCTTTTCCATCCGGAGAAGGCATCTTATGCGTCACCGAATCCGGCGACGACGCGCGTCCCCATTCGAGTCTCTTCGTCGACGTATTTTCATCGTCCATCATCTTCTCCCGTCCGAGCGCGCCGTCGCCACCGCTTTCCACCGCGCACCGAGTGTCGTTCGCGAGCGATCGATCGCGTCGATTCGCCTTCTCCACTCCACCCCCCGCGCCCCCGTCCCACGCGGCGTCGTCGTCGTCGTCGACGCGTTCGCCCGGCGCGCGTTCGCCCTCGCGGTTGCCCTCGTGGACGTCGCGTCGTCCGCTCCCGTCGCGCCCTCGCGCGGCGCCGCGAACGCGTCGTCGATCGGTCCGAGACCACGCGCGCGCGCGCTGACCGCGTCTCGGACCGATCGACGCCGACCCGTCGGCGATCTCGCGCGGTTCGAGACGGGCGACGCGGGCGCGGGACGCGGTCGAGGCGCGAGAGCGCGCACCGACGACGCGGACGACGCCGACATGGCGTCGGCGACGACGGTGAACGAGAACGATCACGACGCGCGGTACGAAGCGGTGAACGACGCGTTGCTCGGCACGGGGTCGTACGGGTACACCAAGCTCATGCGCGAACGGGCGACGGGGAAGATGTACGCGCTGAAGTACATTGAGCGCGGGGAGAAGATCACCGAACACGTGCGGCGAGAGATTACGAATCACAGAAATCTGTCGCATCCGAATATAGTAAAGTTTAAGGAGGTGTTAGTGACGCCGACGCACCTGGCGGTGGCGATGGAGGCGGTGGGCGGGGGGGAATTGTTCGGGTACGTGCAGCAGCAGGGTTCGTTCACCGAGTCGCAGGCGAGGTATTTCTTCCAACATCTCATCTCTGGGGTGGAGTATCTGCACAACATGCGAATCTCGCACCGAGATTTGAAACTCGAGAATACGTTGGTGGATCTCACGACGACGCCGGTGCTGAAAATTTGTGATTTCGGGTTCTCAAAGGGCGGATTCGATAGCCAGCCAAAAACACAAATCGGGACGCCGGCGTACATCTCCCCAGAGGTGTACAGCGGGGCACAGCCGTACGACGGGGCGGCTTCGGACGTTTGGGCGTGTGGGGTCTTACTGTACGTCATGTTAGTGGGGAGATACCCGTTCTCGGACCCGCAAGATCCGAACAACTCGCACAAAATGATGCAACGCGTTCTCCAAGCGAGGTTTGCGTTACCTAAGGATATGACAGACGAGTGCAAGGATTTGCTCACGAAAATCTTCAACGTCGATCCGAGGAAGAGACTTACCGTGGCTGGAATTTATCATCATCCCTGGTTTTTGCACGATTTGTCACCGAACGTGCCACTCGGACCGAAGCAACCGGGACCGCTGGCACCGGACACGGAGGGGCTGCAAAGCCTTGATGACATCAACGCCGTCATCGACGTCGCTCGCGAGCCACCGGCGAAGTCATCGAGTCCATGGGGGTACGATGAAATTGATGGGGAAGTGATAGACGATGGAAGTTATCTTGATGACGACTATTAAACATGTTGATAGGTGCTAAAAGCAAAAGTTTCAGTAGACTGCCGAACGGCGTGTGTAAATAAAAAATTCTCTAGAGCTCTACTGCACCGGCTCAGCGATACTGGTGCATTCGCAAAGGACAGTTCCTAGAACCTGTTATCCGGGCGCGTGCGTAACCATTCTTGCACGCCCTTGTTCCGCCCAACCTCGTCCACAACGGCCCTAACCTTTGGGGCGTTAGCGCACGCAGCCATCGCCTTCTCGCCGTCGCTGAAAGACTGCGTCAGGGCGCAATACAGCACGATATCGGCGAGAGACATCTTCCTTCCGATGGCATAACCACCTTCGCCGGTAATACATTCAATCTTTTCCATCCATTGCTTCATGGTCTCGTTGTACCACTTCTCCTTTGCAGCTTCAATCTCCGGGGTCGTGGGAGCAAAAGGATTTCCTCTCACCTTTTGGTACGCCTCTCGAAGATCGCGCACGTGTTCGCAGTACGCATCGATTTCGGCCTCCTGCAACGCGCCTTTACCCATCAAACCCAAATCTTTCGCCACGAATCGCTCGATGGCGCGACTCTGACCGATGCGTTGCCCCTGGAACTCCAAAACCGGCAAGCGCTTGAGGTTCGAATTGAACACGCCAGCATCTTTATCCACGCCATGCTGATCGCAAATCGTCGGCTTGGGACCGTCCATGGAAAACGTGTACCTATAGTCCTCGAAATCCACGCCCGTAGCGGCAAAGATCGTGCGAATGACCTCGGCCGCCCCCTTGGCATCAAAGTACCGAAGCATCGGCTTGCTCTTACGCAGCTTGGACCCGCTCTTGGCCGCGATGTGCGCCTTGACGATCAGCGCGCTCGCGACGAAGCCGGCGGTGAACGCCGCGGACGGAGACGACACCACGCTCTTCCAATCCGTCGTCGGCTTGACCTCCTTTGTAGGCTTGGCGGCGATGGAGAACATCTCGCGGTGGGTCACTGGCGGGGCCAGGGCGTCGACGTTCGCTTTGGCGACGACGCGAACGCGACGGTCGCGACGGTCTGTCGCGTTGAGTGCTTTCGCGGTCAACGCCACGGGCGCTCGTGCGGCGAACATCCGAATTGGACGGCTGCGGGACGACGCGTAGTGCGAACATCCTTTTGAGAGCGGTCTTTTTGTTGTCACTACGGAGAGTCTCTACGGATCTAGGAGCTACGATACGAGTACAATGAACTAAATAACTAATGATCATCAACATGACTTTTTTGACGATCCGGTTGAAAGCCGGGCGCGTGACAACACCGGATCGAGAGAGTGCGTTCGAACGAAGGTGACGAGCAACGAAACATTTGCAGTGAAGAAAGTCATCGAGGCGAGCCAAAGGGGCTCGAACACCTGTGCACCCTTGAATTCCAGAGCGTACGCCCAAGCGAGCCAGTGTAATTGGGCGATGAGCCAGATCATCATGGCGAACCCAACCTGTTTGCGCCCCTCGCTTCGAGCAAGAGAGGGCAGCAGGAGCGGAAGGAGCATGAACCACCAAACGAAATACTGAGCCGTGACCACCTTGTTGAAAGCGACGAACGCGAGGGTTTGCGAGAAAAGTGCGAATGGAAGATCACACGCGTACCGTACACCCAGAATACTCACGACGATCAGCGATGGTAGAGCACTAGACGCCAATCTGTGCAAGAGCTCTGCCGCCGTCGAGAGCGACACGCTCACGTCTTGATGCGAATCTAAATAAACCCCATAAAACGCTGAAGCGAAATTATGACGGTGGTCCTTCCTTTGCAAATGGTACAACATCGCCTCGTTGATGTAATCCGAACCGTACGCGGCGTACGAACCCCAGGTGAGAGCCAAGAACGTCACAGCGGAGACGAGTCCGAATTTCACATTTTCAACGGTCACCCATCGAACTGAACTGAAACGACCTCCTCCGAGCAGGGGACGATTACCATCGTAATCCTCGTTTAGGAACGCGATGAATGTCACGACGTGTATGATGGGATAGAGACGGAAGTGCACGAGGGCGCCGTATGCGACTGCAGCTCTCGACGTCTTTCCCACCAACAGAGCTTCGACCGTCAACAGCACCAGAGTTCCCGTTAGCGCTTCACAGCTCCCTCTGGTGCTAATTGTGCACGTGAACGGATTGAATAACCAACACCACGCCGCGTGTTTGAGCTCCCGCGCGCTCGCACCTCGAAGACGTAATATTTTTACCAAGAGCACGCCCACGACGACATCCAACACACCGAACAGCACCTTCCCGAAGCACTCGTGCACGAAGACGTTCGGTGTTAACAGCGCCGCTAAGAGCGGCGGGTATCGATACGTCGCGCGCTCGTACGGAGATCCTCTGCGCGCGACGTGTCGAGCGGCGTCGGTGTAGACGAAGTAATCGATGTCCGTGTACTTGACAGCGAAGTTTTTGTCCTGGTAGACGCTCCACGCGATGAGTACGATGCGAAGGGCGACCGCGAGGAGAAAGGTGACGCCTAGGCCGTCGCGCGGACGCGGTGCCATCGGCGGTGGCGCTCTGTAACCGAGCGCCGCGCTGTGGGACTTGTTTGGCGACGCGTGCCGAAACAGTTGCGGCAGTACTGGAACGCTTCAAGCGCAAGCACGCGTCCGCGGTGTCGAGATGGACAGTGTTCAACTTCAAAGTTGCTATGCTAGTATAGTTACTTTAACGTGCTCGCCTGATCTCTGCGACAAGTTGATCGAGCTTCGAGCGGAGTTCCTCTCGAGGCGTGCTTGCAGCGCGCCAAGACGCCTTTTGCTCCGACTGTGCGTCGCTTTGCTTTGCCCTAAAATTGAGCTGAGTGCGAAGAGACTCCAGGGAGTTGATAACGCTGGCTGTCTGTGAGCATTGATAGATAGGGTAGTCCATGCAGAGCGGAGAGGCCGGTCTAGAAGGCGTCGAGCAAGCTGTCGACGAAGGTGACCTGCCGACGCGATTCATGAAGTCAACCATTCTTCGCAGACGTATTTCTGCATTCTGTGCGGCCGTCTCGGACGCTGCACGACGAACATCCGCGTCTTTGGCCGCTTTTTCGATCATCATCAAACGGTAGTATGCCTTTTCTTCTTCAGATGCGGGCGTGGGACTGTCATCAAACAGACGCCGCCCTCTGACGTCCATAATCGGACTTTCGTGTGGCGTGTTGTGCGCGCTGTCAAAAATATCGGATCTGAGGCGACTGACTTGACACGAGGACTGTGGCGTCATCGCGTTCATCATGTTCCATGACATTTCTCTCTCAGCCGTCTCTTTCGCGAGTTGAAGAAGCTGAACCGCCTCAGCAAGCGCCTCCTGAGATTTCTCGATGTCCGCTTCGCATCGGATCTTCTCCTCCTTGAGTTGCTCGACTTCTGTCTTCAGCGCCTCCGTCGCTTTTTCAGCGGTATCTCTGGCCTGTTGCTCTTGTTCCAACAACTGTGTACCCAACTCGCGCTGTTGATCGAGCTGAGCTCGCACCTCCTCCAACTCCTGCTCAAGTGTGCTCTGATCTCCGTCGAGCTCTCTCAGCATTGCCGACTTGGATTCAACAGCCCTCTCAAGCTCCTCAAGCTCGGATCGCACCTTTTCTATGTAAGACTCGTGCTCTTCGAGAATATTCGCCGCGACTTGCGTATCAGATTTCAACTTTTGCATGTGCGCGGTCTCGTTCTCGACCTCCGCTCTGACCTCATCCAGATGCTTACGCAACCGTTTCTCCTCCTCTTGACACGCCTTGCGAACGCACGCGGAGTTCTTTCGTTGGTACTCCAAGTTCTCCGCCAAACGCGCCTCTTCGTCCTCTAAGAGTGATAGTCGCGTGCGCGTTGAATTTATCTTATTCTCTACGTCTTTGTCTTCATCGTTGGACGTCACCACGACGCGCGCCGTGAGTGCGTCCTTGGTCTCCCTCTTGAGCGCCTCGAGCTTCAGTCTTTCCACGATGACTTCGCCTCGTACTTTTTCCAGCTCAGCTCGAAGTTGTGCTTGTTCGAATCCATAATTCAGGGGATCCGGACTGGCTACGTCGTTATCCGATCCCACGCGTTCGGCCGTTGTCTCCTGCTCCTCGCGCTCGCGTCGACTCTGCAGCAGCGCCCTGACGAGCTCTTCGGCGTCAGCGCTCATGGAGCGGGCAACGCCTGATCTCTCAACCGGCGTTGCCGGCGGCGCCTCCGGTCGCGTCTCCATCTGCGTTGCTCTCTCTTCGCTCGCCGTCGCTCCCGAGGAATCGTATCTCTCGAACAATTCCTTCGCCTTCTCTGTCGCGCGTCTTGCCTCGTCCCGGACCGCCTCGCACTGCGCCTCCACGCGCGCTCTGAACGCCGCCGCGCGCGTTTGCTCATCCGTCGCGCTTTCAACCGTTCGTTCGCTCGGTGTCATCGCGCGCGTCGATCCAATCGCACGCGTCGCCCTCCGCGTCACCCCGCGCGTCTCTTCGCACCGCGAACACCGCTCGGATCGAACGCCGCGATCGGTCGACCGATCGTCCGCGCGCGGTCCCGCCGCGATTCCCGCGCGATCGATCGCGCGCCCTCTCCCGCGCGCCGTCTCGCCGTGACGCGTCGGCGCGCGCGCGAACGACGGTGGTGCGAACACAGTCTGCACCGATGGTCGATCGCGCGTCGGCCGCGACGCGCACTGACGCGCACGCGGCGACCGCGCGCGAGCGGACCCGCGCGCGCAATCGCGCGTTTTCGCGCCCGTCGACGCCCGCGCGCGGTCTCTTCGCGTTTTCCGTTTTCTGACTCGGATGCGTGGCAAATTCGTGGTTCAGGACTCGCGCGATGGATGGCTGAAAAATCAGGAAGGCGAACCGGCGTTTTTTTCGCAATTTCGGCGTCCCTCGCGTGTGTCGCGAAAGAGAATGCGAAGCGTCGCGGTGCGTCCAGGCGGACGCCGTGGGTGCGTCCAGGCGGACGCGCACTCGTGCTCGCGCTCGGCACACGTGGGCGCGGGATCTCGCGCGACGCGAGGGAAACGTGCGAGGGAGGACGCCGCTGCGTCGTTTCATAGCGATGACGCCGATGCATGGCGAAGACGCCGACGCATTGACGGCGGAGGACGTCGTCGCGCTCGTCTCGAAGATGCGCGAGCTGGACATCCTGGACTTTGGTTCTCTCATCGTGAGCGACGCGAAACGAGGTGTGGTGACGCGCGATCGGTTGCGTGAGGATGCGCGCGCGGAGTTACTGCGACGGGGTGGACGGGCGACGACGACAGCGATCGCGATGGCGCTCGAGGTGGACGTAGGGGACTGCGAACGCGAGCTCAAGGCGTTGGCGAGAGACAAAGAGTTAGGCGCGCGGTTCTTGGAGGGAGAACTCATGACCGAGGATTACTTTTCTACCGTTGTTCACGAGATCGTGGAGACGCTGCGAACGAGCGGAGTGACGTCGATCAGGGATTGCGCGAGGAAGTTTTCGCTGAGCTCGGAATTGGTCTCGCGCGTCTTGCGCGAGCGCGTAGGCGCGTCAATCGAAGCAAAGTTGGAGGGATCGTTAGTGTACACACCGGCTTACGTCGATCGACTTGCGGAGCGTATTCAAGACGCGTTAGGCGAGTGTACGGCGCCGACCTCGAAAGAGGCAGTGCTCAGTTTGGCGCTTGGCGACAATGATGGTTTAGTGGACTCTGGCGCGCAACTCGCAGCAAAGTTGCTAAGCGATGTCATCAAGTCTAAGAAGGCGCAGGGTACGATGAACGCTGGATTTTGGTATCCGGAGGTGCACTTGATCGCGCAGCGGAAGAAACTAAGAGAAGCGTACGAACGGCACGGTATTGTGACCGTCGCCATGGGGGCAGCCTTGGGAATCGACGCGGAGGAGACAAAATCCATCATCACGGTAATAGATGGTGGATATGTGGATTTTGGATCTTACTTCGTCGCGAAAAGGGTGTTAGAGCAGCTTGAAATCTCCATCAGAGAGGCGCTAGCTGAAGACGGATACTGTCGAATCGCCGACGCCTTGCCAGATGGTCTCGGTTCAGAGGTGCTCGCACACACATCCGTGCTAAAAAGCAGCGCAAGCGTTGGAGATTACGTCGTAACCAATCATCTAGTGAAGAAATGCATCGAGAATGCGAAACGAGTCGGACAGTCGACGGCGGAGAACGTTTTGCGTGAGAATGGGGCGGACTTAGATGCATTGAAGGGAATGCTCGTTTCGACAGGAGCTTCTGCCTCAACTGAGGAGAAGATCTACGCAAAGGGACCGAAAAAAGGCAAAAAGGATTCAAAGGGTCATCGTGCTCGAGACGATGCGTTGGCGGGCGATCAAGGTCTACCGCTCAAGTCTAACGCTCAAGGAAACAAACTGTCTACATCTTTGCACGTGTTGAAAGATTCCGACATCACCGGGAGTATGCGACGGGTCGTTCCTGAAGCTGATGATGAACTCGTGCGAGAGCTCACGAAGATGTTTAGGACGTTCGCTAGTGCTGAGTTCAACGAGCGTGTGTCTTTTGCCATCGACAACTTTGGCGACAAATTGAAAATGTCGCGAGAGCTTGCTGCTAAGAGATTTTTGGAATTGTACCCCACCGCGGCGCTCATTTCCAAGGGTACGGAAGAAGTACTAGCCAATGACGTGCATGCCGTGAAGTACACTTGTCGACAGTACGCTTTGCCATGTGCTGATGCATTTCTGCGCTCACAAATGGAGAAGGCCGTGGACGACTGTGATGTCACGGCGCCACTCACCGACAAGTGGCGCTCTGGCATAGTGGAAAGTTTTCCAAACTATCCAGCCGACGGTAAACCGCTCGGACGCGCTCTCTTGGAGTCAATAAAGAGTGGCAAGTCTCCGGTGGACGTCGTGGAGCGCGTCGCGACGCTCGCGGAGGCTTTTGGCATTCGTCTTCCTTCAATGAACAGAGCGGCGGCGCGGTCGATCCTTCAAGCACACAAAAAAGGTCTCGAAGATCAGCTCAGCGCCGAACGAGACGTCGCAAAGGCATTGCTCATCGCTGTGCCGTATTTGGTCGCCGTCACGCGTGGCAAAGTCGTCGCCATCACCGGAAGATCCCTTGTTCCCGCGCTCGAGGCGTGCGGCGAGAGCCTTGAAACTGCTCGCCGAAACGTCGTCCGAAACGCCATCGCTAGAGTGGTCGAAGAGCTCTCTGGATCGTCCCCCGCATCGCCCACGGTCGATATCGACGCTCTCAAGGACGCCGTTTTTTCAAGTGCCGATGCCGACGCGTCGCAGAATGATCATTAGTGTACATATAGAAGCGCTCGCAGCACTCACGCAACCGCACGAGCCACCTCTTCCGCACAGCTCGCCTTGCGCGAGCACCCTCGTCGTCATGTCCGCCATCACGGTACGCGCGATAACGTCAAACGAATATAATCATGCGCGTTCCGCCGCGTCACGACGTGCCCCGTCGACCAATCGCGCCGTCGACGCGTGCGCGAAGAATCTCATCTTTCGCTCGGCACCGTTGGGTTGTTTAGCGAGATCCTCCCCGTCGATCGCGCCCTTTGACTAATGACATCGAATCGCGTGCGCGAATACATTGTGAACAGGTTACGAACGTGGCGCCGAGCGCGGAGGAGTCGAACCTTCGAGAGTTTTTCAGCACGGCTGGGGAGATCGAGCGCGTGCGCATCTTCGACGGGAGCGCTAAGACGGGCGGACGACGCGCAGTGATTGAGTTCACGCATAAAGAGGCGGTGAGCGCGGCGGTGCTGCTAAACGGATGCCTGTTACTAAATCATCCGTTGAACATCGTTGAGTGCGCGTATCCGGTCTCGGATGACGTCGCGAACGAGGACGTGAAGCTGAACACCTTCGAGAGCAAGTTTGCCGGCTTTCTCGGTAAGACGCTCTTGGCGGGCAAGCAGGCGCTTGAAGCGGTGAAAGATTTCGACGAGAGGAATCAGATCACAGCGAAGACAAAGCAAAACATCAAGGCGTTGGATGACAAGCTTCAGTTTACCGCGAATGTGAAGAAGTTTGATGAAAAGGCTGGCGTAACGGAGGGTGTTAAAAAGACGGTGGCAACGGTGAACGCTCAGGCAAAGGAGATCGATCGATCGCTGAAGATCTCGGCGACGACGAACGCCGTGGTTGGAATGGGCAAGGACGCCGCTGGTATGGCGGTAAACAAAGCCATGCAAAACAAGGTCATTAGCGACGCCGCGGCCACTGTCAGCGACTTCAGTACTTCGGCGTCAATCAAGATGAAGACAGTCGCGGCGGAGGCGAAGGCAACGGCGAACATCGGTGGGCCGACGGACATTCAGTCGACGGAAACTTCTACGACAACGCAAACGCCGGCGGTGACCGAGACGCCCGCCGCGACGGAAGAACCAGTGTCTGCGTCCATCTAAACTCTGTTGTAAGCACACGTAAACACACTCGAGCAACACAAACCGACGGCTCACCCCGCTTTCCCACGCGGCGCTATGCCGATCACGCTTTCGTGCGCGTCCGTGCTCGCATCCGCGACGACTTCGCAGCCGTCCACGACGCGGCGATCCGTCGTCACTCGCGTGGAGCCGTCGGAGAGCTCACGGGCGCTCGCGAGCCTAATCGCGGTGCTCGCGCTTTCGTCCTCTCCAGCGCTCGCGAAGACGGTGGAGATCTCAATAGACGCGAGTGCGATCGAGCAGTCATCGTGCGGCATGGCGGGAGGGGTACCGGGGAGCGGGACGTACAAGGCATCGTGCGTAGCGCTTAGCTTCACTGCGACCAATCCAAGCAAGGATAATGTCTACAACGCGGATGTTTTCGGCAACGTGAAGGATCAGGCGAACGATGACGTGCTGAATTCGGGTCGGATAGGTGCGATCAAGGAGCTCAAACCCGGGGCGAACGAGGTCAAGCTAGAGCTCACGGTCGGTGCATCGCAACCGCTACCTCTCAAGCTGAAAAAGTTCAAAGCTCGTGGGACAACTGAGAAGCTCACGATGAGCGGGAACCCGTACGATTACGAAGATGTGTTGGCGTACGAATCGTACTGAGCGAGAGTGTTAGCGTATGCGTTGGCGCGAGTCGAAGATCGATACACAATACACTAATCAATTCCTCCCCTGTGTCCTCGGACACGCCCCGCTACCTACGAGGAGGCCCTATGAAAAGCGCTTTAGAATTCGACAGCCCCCGAGCGCGCGCCTCGAAGATCGTGTACCAGCGGGCGAAAGTTCTTGCGCCGACAACGATTGAATGCTTGAAAATATCTTCAACGCACCTTGTTTGTTTTCTGTGTCTAACGTTTGCCGCACACCGACGTTCGCGCGAACACGAGGCACGTCGTGTCGATCGCCTCGAGGCGCGATCGTGCGAAGGCGTGGGTGCACGACCGTCTTGCCGGCGCGTCGACGGCGCGACGAGCGCCTATGCTATCTACCACTCGTGTTTAAGTGGCGAGCATTGGTCGCGCTCGCACGCGCGCACACCGACAGCGCTTCGGACTCACGCCGCGTCGCACGCGCGTCGAAGAGTGAAGAGCTTCGCGACTCTTGATCTTCCATCACAACTCCGTAGCCAATTCATACTCTTATTAAATGTAAAGTACGAACAATGATCTCCTTGAATGCGACTCTTCGTCTTCCATTTTTAGAGGTGCGCGCGCGCCGAGCGACGGAGATCTCGAGATGGATTACTCCCGCTTCGACGCCATCGAGCTCTCGAGCGAGGAGGAGGAGGAGGAGGAGGAAAAGCGATTGATCTGTGAGCGACGAGCGGCGCACGACGCGGTGCGGCGAGCGATGGAGAGCCGGAAGAGAGGCGACGCGAGAGAGGAAATATTTGGCTTGGGCGCGGGCCATCATGGGGAGGACGTCGTCAGCCTGAGAGAGTACGCTTGGGAAGACGGTGAACGCGAGGTACGGGTGTGCGTCGAGCTTCCAGAAGAGGACATGTCGATCATTTCCTCGGGGTTTCGGTCGCACAGTCTCAACGTCGAATTGCGCGGGACGCGTCGATACAGGTTCGCCGTCGCCGAGCTCTCCATGGAAATTCGGCCGAACCAATCCGAGTGTTTCATCGACGAGTATGGGAGGAGACTGGTGTGCAAGATTGTGAAATTTGGGAAATGTCCGTGGAGTGTACTGGCGTGCACGTGACCTCCCAGTAGCGTTAAGCTACATAAATTTTAGTTTTAATGGCTAGGTGTGAAACTATCCTCTAATTTCGACCAACGTCGAATGGTCTCCTCTGCATCCTCCCTTTGTTTTCGCTCTTTGACAGCGGTATGACGCGCCTTTTCTAGCTCGTGTATGAGATCTGTGGGATCACCACTCGTCGCAGCCGTGGTCACCGTTGTGTACCCGAAAGAAGGCAGCCTACTTGCAGTGGGAGTCATCAAATCCGAAGCCGGTGAGGTACCTGCGACGTATGCTCCTGTGATGCCTTTTGTGTGGGCCATCGCCGCTGCGGCAGATGCTATACGTTCTGCGGTCACCAGCGCTTGTCGAAGCGCCGAGACCTCACCTGATGCTTTCGCCGCAAGCTTTTCCGCGGAATCGCGTCTCGAGTTCTGCTCATTGAGCGCTGTTTGCAGCTCACGAATTCGCTCCTCAGAATTATCGCTCACCGCGCTCATGGGCGTTCCCGTCGTCCGTCGAGAAGGTGGAGTCGCGCGAGCAGAGAACTCTCCCGAAGACATCGCCGTCGAAAGGCGTTCGCAAAGTAACTCGGCCCATTCGCAGCTTTGCTGAAGATTGCAGTCCAGCTCCTCAATCGATGTACCGCTTCGACTCGTGTAAGTTTGACGACCTCGCGACATTGGCGTCTGCTTCTCCAGAAGCTCGAAGTGAGAACGTAAATTGATGACTTCTGCCGTTTTTGCATCAAGCTGCGTGCGTAAATCAAACGCAAGCTTCTCGGCAGCTTCCGCGTGTGTGCGAGATTTCAACTCTTCACGAGCGAGCTCTTGAACGATGAGCTCTAGTTCACGATCGCTCGATCGCGCCGGAGTAGTTGGCTGTCTCGAAAGCGTCACATCGAGCTGTACTATTTTCTTCTCTAACTCTACGATTCGCTTGGCGTGTTGCTCCTCTTTGACGTTTTCGCTCTTCCCGTACCCAGACATGCTCAATTTTTGAAGTGCAGATTGCAGGCGAGAAATCTCTGCGTCTTTGTACTTGAGCGCTTGACGCTCACTTTGTAAATCCTTTCGCTGCTCCGATATCATCCGCCGAGCCTCCTCGACGTTTCCTCGTTCTTCCTCAAAGCGTCGCTCAGCCTTCTTCAACTTTTCGCGAACACTCGCAGACTCCTCTCGCAGACCCCTAATCACTGTATGTAACTCGTTGATCTTCTTCGTTAACCGAACAATCTCGCCTTGTGCAAAGTGCACTTCCTTCGCGCTCTGCAACGCTCGCGCTCTCTGTCGCTCGTACGCGAGTGTCGCTTCTTGCCTTTGACAAAGAGCTTTCGCCTCGTTTTCCTCCGCCCTTCGCTTCTCCTCTAGCACCACCTCGAGCTCCTCCGCGAATCTCTCCACCGCCTCCTTCGTGGGCGTCCCCCACGGTCGATGCTCGTCGTCGCTCGGACACGCGAGCGTTCTGTCCGTTTCCGAGCTCGATGGTTCTTGTTTCAACGGTTTGCTTCGTCGAGAGACTTCGTCGACGACCGCATCGCCACGGCGAGAGGGAGCCGACATCGACGCCCGTAAATCGAGCGAAAGCGAAGCGTCGACGCCGCGTGCGCGCGTGCGCTGACGTTCGAATGAAGCGTGGATATTGCGAGGAGCTAAGTGCAGCGAGCAAGACGTTCACACCGAGCGCGCGCGTGACGATTGACTATCTCGTGTGGTGCGACTACACTACTAACTAGCGTATCCTAGGCATCTAAAATCATCCTCGTACAAGGCCTTTAGGCGGTTGACGTAGGCTCCGAGTTTGACGGACGGTGTTGGAATTTCGACCGGGTTGCCCTCTCGGTCATACATCACTCTAACAGGCTCGAAGAGCTCTCCCTTCGTTGGAGCCCGTTTTCCCTTAAGCAAATGCGAGTAGAACAGCGCAGATTGTGCACTGAGGAATTCTTCGCGTCCGGCAATTGAGCACTCGTGCTCGACGTGTTCGAGAGGTGCTCGAGCCGGATGGTTGGTGTCAACGCCGAGTTCATCCATGAGCCGTCCCCAGTCTTCGTTCAGAGTTTCGACGCGGCCAATAAAATGAATTGGCGTGTGTGTCCCGCGCTTAGTGACGCCAGAAAGCCTGTAGATTATTGATTCGAGATGCTCATCCAACCAAGGATTGGTGAGGAAGTCCCTGTCGCGCATTGACTCGCCGCGCCGATGTGAGCAGAACTCAACGCTTCCGCTGGCCTTGCTTCTGAGTATCTCCAAGAGGTCGATCGTTTGCTCAATCGTCGGCGGACGCGTTGGTGACATACCTCGCTCACACCCTTGACACATCGAGCGACAAAACGCCTGGCGATATCCAGAGAGAAACCGTTCACTCGGATTGCGCACGAAAGTGAAAAACTTATACGTGTCCAACACCTCGTCCGGCAGTGACGCTGTCGTCGATCGCCCTAACCCACTACTCTTCAATACATACTTTTCATCCGTCCAGGTGGCTTGAAACGCGTCCGTTAACCTCTTGCGGATGCTCTCACTCGCTGCCTTTGTCACGTCCACGTACACTGCCCGCAGCGATGGCACCACCACTACATCCGTACCCATCGGATCGCATCGGGCGTTCTCTGCCTCCGCACGCTCGAGACGCCATACGCACGAAGCGGAACGTAATGTCTTCTCCACAGATGTACCCACGATGGCGGCTTCTCCCAGACCGCTCGCAAGTCGTCCACTCTCTGACCGCGACCGCTCATTCAGCGCTTGACCGGCGCACGCCGCGACGCCGAGTGCGAGCGTGAGCGCCGCCGAGCCGACGCGTGCAAATGAAAAACATTTCGTTCGCCGGTCGCTCGTCGCTTCGCTCGTCGAAGCGTCGAGCAGGGCCGCGGACTCGACGTCACGCGCCATGACGACGCCGTAACACCCTTCGGCGTAGACGATTGCGACGACGTCGACAACAACAAGAGAGAGAGGCTGTGGAGACAGCGACGTCGAATCGACCGTCGCTGCGGTTTACGAACGTGCTCGGCGAGATAACGACGTCAAAACGTACTCCGCGCGTTGTGAAGAGAGATCGAAGGCAGGACGAGAGCTGTTCGCAATCTGATCAATGGAATAGTAAGATGCTCTCATATTACACGTTTCAGCGCTGAGCGCGGTGCATGTACGTTACAGGAAAGAGGAAGCTACTCCGCTTACTCTCTGCCTCCCCCGCTCCTCTTCGGAGCCCCGCGTTTCGGTCTCGGCATCGGAGGCGGAGCGGATGGGCGCTCAGCCAGTTTACGAAGCTCACCGTTGAGAGGTCCAATCAAATCTTCAATTTCGGACAGGAAGAGCAGCCTGTGACCGTACGACTGAATACCGAGGATATTCTGGAGTAGCAGGTGTTGATCTGACATCGACAACTGACCGAGCTCTTGATGCATCTTCAATAAAGTCTTACCTTGGATGTGTTGGTACTTGAACACGTGCACGTACGCCGTCAAACCGACAGCATTGAGCCATCTTTCCATGGCATCGTCATCGACCGGTACCGATACCCCTTGGGACGATGACGTCGTAGACGATGTTGGTGCTGGTGGTGCAGAAGCAGCATCCGCGGACATGTCACCACGAGCGTCCGGAACCACCTCACCAGCTCCCTTTTGCAAGAATTTCGGCGCCTTCGCGTCATTGTGGATAGCCTCAACAGCGGTGACGATTCCAGGAATAGCTTGCGTCATCATGTCTGAGTTATATACGTTGTAATAAAGTTTGCTTCCGACGAGAATACCAAGCCAACCGTCCGGACTGTAGCCTTTTTCGACTTTCACTGGAATCAACGTCTTCTTTCGAGTGTATGCATATTCTGCCTCGGTGCGACACGCTTGGGACTCCTTGTAGCGACCAGAGATACACATAATAATGGCATCAGAGGACTCGATAGCGGCAGCCATGGCTTCTAAAGTCGATCCCATCATACGATCGACATCCATCCAAACGTTGAAACCTCGGGCGTTGAGTTGCTCCTTCAGTTGCATGACTTGAGCTTGGTGGTGCCACTCATACGAGAGCATGACTTGCGCTTTTGCGTTCTCAATAGCGCCAAGCTTTTGCATATCTTCTTGGCTCAGACCGACGTTCTGCGTCGTCCCATCTTCCTTCTTGGTTTCCTCTTCGGGCGGTTTAAGCATCCATAAAGCGCCGCGGGCTTTCATCTTCGTATTCTCGCTTCCAAGTCTCCTCGCCTCTTCAAGTGCTTCAAACACTCCTGGTTCGGCGACTACCTGTGCCTTGACATCATCATCAAACGCGAGGTTCCATAACGCGCTCGCGGCCCAGAACGAGGCTCGGTCCCATTGATGCTGTTTTTCGCGAAGCACACGGACGAGTAGCGGTATCACTCCAGCCTTTGCGAGCCTCGGCTTTGCCGCCTCCATGGTTGCCACATTGGCGATGCCCTGCGTATACTTCCAAACCGTGTGCTTCAGATTATCGTAAGACTGCCCGTCAATAGCCTTTCGGAAGAGGTCAACGATCTCCTCCATAATAGTTTCATCAGCGTTCAATCGCTCGTCATTGTCCCCGCGACCGATTAAGTTAGCGATCGAAATGGCTGCGTTCACCCTCCCGACGCCAGTGTGAGTCTTCAAAAAACTACCGCAAAGTTCAACAGCTCCGTTGGAGACCAACAGCTTTGTTTGCGACGGATTTTGACTCAAGTTCCGCACGCAGTTCAATCCATGATCGCACTCGCTCAATCCCCGGACGTCACGCCACTCCATGTCGCAAGCCTCGATGCTCTGGCACTTGTTTTGCAGCATCTGCATCAAGACGGGAGTGAAGCGTGACTTCGCCACCACTCGATGCAAATCTTCGTTGAACGCCACGAGTGTCGACGCGAGGAAGAAAGCGGAGCACCGAATCGGTTCCTCGACGCCTTCCATGCACATCGTGCGAAAGTAAGCGAACATATTATGCGAGTTCCCCACCTTCCAACATGCCGACGCATTTCGATAGCACACCGCCTGCAGCGCGCACAGCGCCTCAACGCTGCCCTCGTGCGCCAACGTGCACAGATTTTCAACGACGTCCCCGAGTAAAATCTGCGCCTGCGCCGGTTGTAGTTTTCCTCCTGTCTCGATTCGTCGCACCAACGTCTGTCTGATCCACTCCGCCGCCTCGTTAGTTTCGTCCACTCCGCACTCGTCGTCTGAGCACTCGGCTCCGCCCTCGAGCGCCTCCACGAATCTCCGCAGCACCGCCGCGTTGTGTTCGAGCTTAGACTCGAACGCATCGTCGCTCCCCACGAACGCATCGTCATACAGCACCCCGGGCGCACGAGCGCTCTTCGCCACGTCCTCATCGCCCGCGATCGCGCCCGCTGCGATGCGACGTCGTCCCGCTCGCGCGTTCGACCACGACGACGACGACAATCGCGCGCTCCTTCGAGACCTCGCGCGCGCGCGCGCGATGGACGTCGACGAACGTCCGAGCGTCGCGAACGTCCCCGCGAGCACCATGACGACGACGACGCGATCGGAACTGACGCATCGATCGCGCGGTGGTGAGAATTATACGTCTCCGCCGAGACCCGCCCAGCGGGCGACGGCGACTGCAGATCGTGGACGATCGTCCACGCCTCGCGCGTGGACGTGGACGACGGGCGCAAGAGGGCGAGCGAGCGATGACGGGCGATCGAGGACGGCGATCGAGACCGCGCGCGTCGCCCTCGCGCGCGGTCGAAGGCGACGGAGGACGGGCGCGAGGAGGTGCGAGAGGACGCCCTCGAGCGCGCTCGCGGCGCTCGGAGGTGTTGACGTGCGTCGTTGGGCTTCTGATGAGCGCTCTCGTCGGAGTAGGCGCGGAGACGAAGATCAAGGGCGCTTCGAAGTGCTTGGAGTTGAGCGAGCGAGACGCCGTCGTGGCGGTGTGCGTGCAGAACGACTTCATGGACGCGAGAGAGGCGGATGGGTCGTACGCAAAACAAAGCGTGGCGGCGAGGACGATACCGGCGAGCGCGACGACCGATAATGGTCGGACGGTGCGGAGAGGCGCGTTGGCCGTGAAGGATGGACAAGAGGTTGTCGGTGTGACGAACGATTGGCTCGCCGCGGGGTCGGCTCGAGGGAGCCGGTTGATGGTGACGCTCGATCGACACCCAGAGAAACACTGCAGCTTTTGCACGTTCGGCAAGGGCGGGAAGCGAACTCTGGATTGCGTGTGGGGATGTGAAGGCCTGCAAGGTCTGTGTGTTAGTGGCTCGAGCGTCCCGCAAGTGGTGTTCGATTCGTCGAATCGGTGTGTGGACGAGATATCGTCGCGCGATTTTGAGCAGAGCCGATACTTTCAGTGGCCTCCGCACTGCGTGGAAGGTAGCTTTGGTGCGGATTTGGATCCATTTCTGCACGTACCGAAGGAAACGATGACGTTGCAGACGTCTGCAGCGCGCGATCGGGACTCCTACAGTATGTTTCAAGCCACCGAAGGTGACAGCGGACGGACGATGGAGAAGATTTTGAGCGACTACAACATAGATCGCGTCTTCATTATGGGTCTTGCGACAGATATGGTGGTGAAGAACACGCTTTGGGATATTTTATCGTCCCAGAACAACACCCTGAAGCAATCGATCCTCGTCGCAGCAGGAGTCCGTGGGGTTTTCGACGAACCGGGTGATTATTATCTCTCATCTCCGCAGAGCGGAAGTGGCATTGTGAAAGCGGAGGCCATCGCTCGTGGAGCAAGCATCGTCGCCGCCACCAACGTTGACGAAGCTCTCGGCGAACTTTGCATCGGAACTTGCGATTCAGACTCTGATTGCGACGGGGACATGGTTTGCGATACTTCGGCGAAGCCCTACGGACGGTGTAAACCTCGTCCAATCAGTAACGGCATCGCCACGGCTGTCACAATTTTATCCATTCTTGGTGCTCTCATCGTATTCCGCAAAGACATCATTGAATCATACAATAATCGCCACAAGGCGCGCGGGCCTCCAACTGACTTTGTAGTTCTCGCAGAAACGGACATCGAAGGCTCGAGTGAGCTTTGGGAGAGAATGGGTGAGCTCGGCAAGGGTGACTTGATGAAGAACGTCATCATGAAACTGCACGATGAATGTTTGAGACAAAGTATGAAAAAGCACTTTGGCTATGAGCTTCTCGTGCGAGGCGATGCCTTTCTCGTGGCATTCCATACCGTCGACGATGCTTTATCTTGGGCGCTCCAAGTTCAGATGGATCTCATGAACGCACCGTGGCCTCAAGAGTGCCACAACGTCACCAAAGGAACCATGCAGGAATTTGGCACTTTCAGCGGTCTCCGAGTGCGCATGGGCATACACTGCGGTCGGGTTGACAAATGCATCAAACATCACGGTAAGATTGTGTATGAAGGCAACGTGCTCAAGGAGACGACAAGCGTCGCGGATGCCGGCGTTGGAGGCGGGATTCTTCTCTCCCAAGCAACATTGCCCTTGTCTCACATAGACATTCCGTACGTCCTCTTTGATCAGGGCTTTCACGAGATGAGCGCATTTAGCGTCCCACAAAGACTGAAAGAGGTATATCCCGAAGAGCTTGCTGGTCGTGCCAACGTCAGAGCGGCCCTCGATACGACTCGAAGACTCACACCATCCTTCCATGACGCCCCCGAGGGAGATGTCACCATGTGCTATGCGCATGCAGTTGGGCTCAACGAATTGCGTAAAATATTCGATGTCAAGATCGTGGAGAAGGGACTTAGCGTTATGTTTGAGACGCTACGTGAGGTCATGATGCGTCCGCATTGTAGAGGCTACGATTGCCGGGGATATGAACCAAACGGTGATAACATGTATGTCTTCAGCACTTATAAGCAAGGTCTGTTGTTTGCACTCGAGGCCCAGGCTGCACTTCAGCAAGCCATCTGGCCGGATGAATTGCGAGAGCGAGTCGGACCCACAGGGGTCCGTGGCATTCCCGTTCGCATGGGCATGCATAGCGGCCCGCTGAAGCGCATTCGTATTCCAGCGGAAGGTCTCGCAGATTACTACGGCGAAGCCGCGAACCGCGCGGCGCGCGTCATGTCTGTCGCAGTCGGAGGACAGGTGACCTGTGTAGAAGTTGAACTCGAGCGCATGTTGCAAAACGAGGACAAAGGATTACCAGATATCTTAGTGGACCATTTAGGTACGTTTTCCTTAAAGGGTATTCCGGGGGTCACCTCGTTAGTCCAAGTTGCGCTCACTGAAACGTTGGCTCGGCAGGGTGGTCGCCAATTCACAGTTTCAAAGAAGGCTCAACAGGTCCATCCGGCCTCGGCGGAGCGTCGCATTCATAAGGCACGTTAACGTTGTAATGCACAAAAGTTTTCATGAAACAGTATCTAGGAATCAAGCTGTTTCGACGAGGAATCTGACGAATTCGATAATATCAAACTGAGACGCTCAAGATTCTGCCGCACCGCTTCGAAGCCCGCTTCCGCAAGGTGGTTCGACAGTCCAGACATGAGCGCTGTGCTGCCAGTCTCATACTTTTCGCCATGAGGTCCGAAGAGGATTATCGGCGTCGCGGCCGGATCAGCGTAAAAGTGGTCTCTGATCTGCGCTCTGGGCTGCATGCCCTGTGTAGTGATGAGATTCGAGTCGAACGCGAATGCGTGATTGTGTCCGACTTGCCACTCAACTGGAACACGCTTCCCGTGCTCGTTCAATCTACAGACGCAATATTTGTATTCGTGAGGTTCGTCGGCGAAGAGCGATAGGGTCACGTGCCATTTGCCATCTACGCCGTGCTCCATGTAGTCACTCGTTTGAACATCCCAGTCATTCCAGCTTCCCACCAGAACAAGGAATTCATGCTCGCCGACCTCTTTATGTACTCGGAATTCGCACGAAACTGCGCACGTGAATAACTCACCTCGCGCCTGCTGCCGCATCTTCATCACGATCTGTTGAATCTGCGCTAGTGTAAGGTTTACAGCCGTTCTAGCCTCGTGGAGATTAGACTCCGTTGAGTACGAGATCGGTGACTTTTGTGGTGCTGCTGAAATATCGGAGAGCGTCTCCGTAAGCGACTGTAACTTACTCTCCATGCTCTCCTCAAGTTCGAGCAGACGATTCTTATAGCGATCTGCCCGCTCATTCGCCGCCACGATTTGCTGTTCCATGCGGGCGATCGCGTCAGAATCGGCAGAGTTTGTCTCCTGCGAGAGTCGAGCAGAAATATTTGATACCTCAGCTCGAGCAGATAGCAGTTCAGCCTGGTATTTTCCAGCTTCCTCGGCACTCACGGCGGCTTTCACTCGAAGGGTCTCAAGTTCTCTCCGCAGTGCCTCCACTTCCTTGTCGTGTGACGCGTCACTCGAGAGGGAGCTTGCTGTTTCATTAAGCAACGAATTGATTTCCAGTCGCGCAGCTTCAAGACTCTCCTTATAACCTTCTGCGGAGGTACGATAGTCATCTGCCTCATCTTTCGCCTTCGACAACGCCATCTGTGCATCTCTCAGTTCGTCCAACAGTCGTGTCAACTTCTGAGTCGATTCAGCACCGTGCTGAGAAACTTGTTCTCGCATCATCGACATCTGCTCTTCAAAGAGTTTCTTCTCCTTCATCTCACTCTCAAGAGCAGCGTTCGCGCGTGCGAGCTCCTCCGTCAACCGCTCCACTTCTTGAGACGCTTCCATGCCTTGCTGAGAAACTTGTTCTCGCTCCATCGACATCTGCTCTTCAAAGAGTTTCTTCTCCTTCATCTCACTCTCAAGAGCAGCGTTCGCGCGTGCGAGCTCCTCCGTCAACCGCTCCACTTCTTGAGACGCTTCCATGCCTTGCTGAGAAACTTGTTCTCGCTCCATCGACATCTGCTCTTCAAAGAGTTTCTTCTCCTTCATCTCACTCTCAAGAGCAGCGTTCGCGCGTGCGAGCTCCTCCGTCAACCGCTCCACTTCTTGAGACGCTTCCATGCCTTGCTGAGAAACTTGTTCTCGCTCCATCGACATCTGCTCTTCAAAGAGTTTCTTCTCCTTCATCTCACTCTCAAGAGCAGCGTTCGCGCGTGCGAGCTCCTCCGTCAACCGCTCCACTTCTTGAGACGCTTCCATACCTTGCTGAGAAACTTGTTCTCGCTCCATCGACATCTGCTCTTCAAAGAGTTTCTTCTCCTTCATCTCACTCTCAAGAGCAGCGTTCGCGCGTGCGAGCTCCTCCGTCAACCGCTCCACTTCTTGAGACGCTTCCATGCCTTGCTGAGAAACTTGTTCTCGCTCCATCGACATCTGCTCTTCAAAGAGTTTCTTCTCCTTCATCTCACTCTCAAGAGCAGCGTTCGCGCGTGCGAGCTCCTCCGTCAACCGCTCCACTTCTTGAGACGCTTCCATGCCTTGCTGAGAAACTTGTTCTCGCTCCATCGACATCTGCTCTTCAAAGAGTTTCTTCTCCTTCATCTCACTCTCAAGAGCAGCGTTCGCGCGTGCGAGCTCCTCCGTCAACCGCTCCACTTCTTGAGACGCTTCCATGCCTTGCTGAGAAACTTGTTCTCGCTCCATCGACATCTGCTCTTCAAAGAGTTTCTTCTCCTTCATCTCACTCTCAAGAGCAGCGTTCGCGCGTGCGAGCTCGTCAGCTTGTACAGATACCTTTGCGCGCGCTTCTTGCAGGGTTTGCTCAACCATTCCCAACTTGTTCTTCAGACCGACAAGTTCAACGGACAAGCCTGATGTTTCTTGATCCTTCGATACGAGCACTCCTTCAAGCTCCTCGACCTTAATCCGCAGGCCAGTGACTTCTTGTGAAAGCGTAGAGGATTCATCGCGAGCAGCATCCAGTTCACCCTTGTTTTGCGATGCCTCCTGTTGAGCAGCATTGAGAGCTGCCTGGACGGAATCAAGCTTACTACGCACGATATCAAACTCATCCGACGTAGACGACATCTCGCCTTTGGCCGTCTCAAGCTGACCTCGCACTTTGTCATACTCAACTCGAAGGCTATCAAGCTCTTCGGCCAACTTTGACTTCTCGCCCGTCACTGCCTTGAGCTCATTCACGATCGAGGACAATTCCTCTCTGACACCTTTGAGTTCGTCTCGAGTCGCAGATAGATTAACAATGTGCGAGTTGGCCTCGTTTTGAGCGTTCTGCAGCGTTGATTCGGCCTCACTCAACTTTGCTTGGTATAATTTGATGCTCTCCTCGTATTCAGATACTTGAGTTTGTTGATGCGACTGGAACGATTGCAGGTCACTTTTGACAGTTTCCAACTCAGACGTAGCGGCTTTGAGTTCCTCCTTGACGGAAATTAGATCGCTTGAATATGCCGATGCCTCTAATCGGGAGGTTTCGAGTTCAGATTCAAGCTCGCCAACTTGCGTGTTTGCGCTTGTGATGTTAGCGGTTAGCTCAGAAACGTCATCTCTGGAAGCCGCGAGCTCGAGCTCGAGTCTTTCCATATCTTTTCTGTACGTATCCAGTTGATTCAACGCAAGAGTCACCTGCTCGCTCTCCTTGGTAAGCGCTCGTTCGAGCTTGTCGTTGACATCTTTCAGACTGGCGATTTCGCTCAGCGTCTGCTTGTATGCTTCTTTTGCAGCAAGCGCCTCATCCGAGTATTCATCGCTGATGCCTCTCAGTGCCATGAGCTCGGATTCCATATCAATCACCTTTTCTCTGTAAGCTTGAGCTTGTTTTTCATACTGAGCTGCTTGCGACTTCGTGTCTTTGAGTTCAGACGCAGAGTTGTGCACAGCTTCTTGAAGTGTGTCCAGCTCGGCTTCAGAGTTCGCGAGATCTCTCTTGTACTGTTCAAGAAGCTCTTCGCCTTTAGCATTAGACGTCTCTAGTCGTAGATAATCGACATTTTTGGAATCCAGCGACCCTTTTAGAAGGGAGATTTGCTCTTTCAACGAAGCGTCTGATTTTGTCGCACTCTCCAGCAGCTGTTGCAAGTTAAAAATTGACCGCTCGTTCCGCTGCCATTTTTCCCGAGCCTCGCCGAGCTCTCTTTCGACCG
The DNA here is from genome assembly GCF_000214015.3 of Ostreococcus tauri. Lineage (NCBI taxonomy): Eukaryota > Viridiplantae > Chlorophyta > Mamiellophyceae > Mamiellales > Bathycoccaceae > Ostreococcus > Ostreococcus tauri. The sequence continues at coordinate 430,263 of NC_014426.2, read as the reverse complement.
CATCTCGTTGCGTTTGAAGATTTGTTATTTCTTCGTTTTTTTTCTTCAGATCCGAGTCCAGCGTAGATTTGATAGACGTGAACATCGCGGACACTTTCGTTCCTCTACCGGAGAACGCTGCTCCAGTAATTATGCCAGCGATGAGCACTCCTGTGTAGGCGAGAGGTGAGCTCCAACTCAGCGATTTGGCCGCCACGAAAGCGGTAGGAGTAGGTTGACCCACCACCGCGACCATAGTACGATAGCTCGGCTTCAAATCCTGCGCAGAACGGATGACAACTCTGTCGCCTGGAAACGTCGTTGACAGGTCCACGTGCGGGTTCAGCTCTCTCAACTTCGCCATGTCTATTCCCGCTTGTTCCACCAACCACGAAGTATCCTCGCCTCGTTTGAACGTGTACCACTCTTTCCCATCATGCACGTCCACGACGACGTCTGTATCGCTCCCTGGAACGCCGCGCCACGCTCTCTCCGAGCTCTCCACGCTCGCCTCAGCGCGAGCGCGACTCCAACCCCGTCTCTCGATCGTCCTCGATCGTCGTCTGCGACGTCACGAAATCCAAGCGACCGTCAGTATCTCTCGCGTTCGAGAAGCGTCGTCACCTGATCCGAGAACGTGTCACTCCATCGCAACTATCGACGTTCCTTTCGTCGAAAGATTTCAAATCGCTCGCTCTCTGTCGCGCTCGCACTCGCGCTCACGACGACGCCTTCGAACGCGCTCGACGACGCACCTGGCAGAGACGTTCGTCGCCCTCGCTCGAGGCGCTCGCACGACGCCTCCGCGGGCGCTCATCGCGTTCGACGACGCCCGCGAGCGAGTCGCCCGGGCGCCCTCTTCTCCCGGGCGCGTCGTGACAGGAAACCAACGTCGAGGGACTCCTTCGTGGCTCATGACTCTTAGAAACGGGCGTTCCTTTTAGTGTTGGGTTGGGCGCCTCGGGAACGTCAGAGCACGACGCCGCGACGACGCCACGGAGCGACGCGCTCCGATCGTCAAAGCGTCCGCTCTCGCCGTCGCGAACGTGCGCTTCCAAGCGCACAAGCGCGCGAGTGCGGGAGGAAGGACGCGTCGAGTCGAGCCGATGCCCGCGCTTCGTTTGTTCGGGCGGCGGTGGTTGCTCTCGAGCGATGACTTGCCCCTGCCGATGGCGGGCCTCATGCTCGTCCACACGGTGTGGTGCGTGATCATATTGGTCGTGTACGAGCGCGCGCATCGAACGCTGCGGCAAGACTGCAAGGGAGGGAAGCGGGCGATGGTGTGGCTGTTCACGACGTTCGGGTGCTACTTCTTAGCGCTCCTAGTCGAGGTCATCCTGCTGCACACGTCGCTCAAGGGGAGGATAATGGAACCGGGGAAGAGGAAGTTGGTGCCTTACTTGCTGTACGCCCATCTGTTATTACTCGCGACGGACATTGCGTTGACAATTCTGGGGACGCTGGTCGAGCGCGGGCTGGCCACGTGTTTTAATCAGGCGAGGGTGAGAACGATGATCTTGAGCGTAATCATAGGAAACTTCGTCGTGTTGGGAATGCACTTCTTCGGAATCGCGCTGATGTTTAGCATGTTTGGGCACCTTCCGAGCGATAAGAAGTGGTATAAGATTTTCAACATCATCTCAACGGTGCTGTGTTTGAGGCGAAGAGAGAAGAAGATTGATCCGGAGGTTGATAGAACATTAGATGAACAGGGTACGCTGGCCCACATAGCAAACTGTTTCGCCGAGGTTTTTCAGGGCGCGGATGTGGTTCCAAGCGATATCGCGGCAGGCATGGGGTTACTTGCGATCCAGCATAGGCACCTGATTGAGGAACAGCCACTTGGAAAGCCATTTCTCAACGACTCCGATGCGCTTGCGCCGTACGAGTCTCTTGGTGAGATGTACACAGATGCCGCACATTACTCAAGATTTGCACTCGCGGCGTACGGTTGGGCTCTTTTCGCGTGGGCGGATCCCAGGACTGGCCTGGGCATGGCGTGTTCAGCGGAGGCGTGTGCAAACTGTTGTGGTTGCACGTCGTGTATGAAGAGGTCTAATGAAGTTGAGCCTCACGACTTGGACCGCAAGGCCCTGAAAAAGTGCGCCGGCATCGAATCAGAGGACTTATTATTCGTTTCGATGGTGAATGGAATAGGCGAGCCTCCATTCTTCATTGCGCGCGATGTCCGTCGCAAGGCGATTGTGATCTCTATCCGGGGTACACTCAGCGTCGCTGACTGCATTACGGATAGCATGTACAAGCCGTGTATCCTCAACCCCGATGTCATCATAGAAACTGGCTTACAAGGTGCCGATCTGCACGTGCATTCTGGCGTATTCAGGGCAACAAACTTCATTCTTTCAGAGTTGGCAGAGAGTAGAATTTTAGAACAAGCCATCCTTGGTGAGGCGCCGACCGAAGGGTGCACACCGCTTCCGAGCACAGCCGCTGGTTGTCGCGGGTGGGGTTTGGTCATCACTGGACACTCGTTGGGCGCTGGCGTTGCCGCGAACCTTTCGTTGCATCTCCGGAAAAAGTTCCACACGTTGAAGGTGTGGTGCATTGAGCCACCAGGTGGGGTGTTGAGTCCAAAATTATGTGAAATCACGAAAGAGTGGACGTACAGTACCGTGCACCACTGTGATTTGTTTTGTAGACTATCTGGTCCGTGTTTGTTGAAGCTACGCGGCGATATGATGGACGCGCTGACGAACTCAAAGTTGAACAAGTTTTCGCTGCTGATGCGAATGACGTTCAGTGGTACCAAGTTACAAATCTCTGATGTTTTGGACCCGACTCAGGCGGCGAGTGAATCTACGACGCTTCGTGACGATTTCAGACGGTACGCCGATGAGCAGATATCAGTAACACCGCTCATGTCAGCCCCGTTGCATCCTCCAGGACACCTCATCCACCTGCAACGGCTGCCGCATGGAGAATACGCTCCGCACCTTGTCGAAGCGAGTGAGTTCATGGCACGCGGTATGATGATTCAATACGGCTTCTTCTCTGATCATTTCCCAGATAAGGTCGCGGCGGTGCTCTCTGACTTAGCCTCGGCCAGCACCGGCGCCTCGCAGGCTATCAGCTCTGAGGGCACCGTCTCAGAAGATACTCTCATTGACAAGCTCGTGAGTACCCAGTCTCGCCGCAAGCGACCGAGCGAAGATAACGTTTAGCGTCCTCCGTGTATTTCTTCATGTCATTAGCCAGTCTCCCACCCACAATCGAGCTTTTCGTTCGCCGTGATCGCTCACGAGCCGAGCTTCTATATGCCCCGTCCCCAATACATGTCACGAGGTGAGCTCCGAGGGCCCCCACGCCATTCTTTCACTCCGCCTTTATTCTCATGCTTCGACGGACGATCGCCGACTGCGCGCGCTCGGCGCGGATGAACTCCACCGCGCTCGCGTTCTCTCGCGCTCAAACGCGCGCGTACGACAAAAAGGTGCGTCGACGAACGAAGCGCGACGTCGACGTCTCACGCCCTCGAGCGTCGAGCGAGGAGAATTATCGCTGACGCACGCTGCTTTCGCTCGATTCATAGGTTGTAGAGCACTTTGATAACCCAAGGAACGTTGGTTCGTTCGATAAGAAGGACATGAACGTCGGGACGGGGATCGTCGGCGCCCCAGCGTGCGGCGACGTGATGAAGCTTCAGATTAAGATCGACGAAGAGGGCAACATTGTGGATTCTTGCTTCAAGACATTCGGATGCGGGAGCGCCATCGCGTCGAGCTCGGTGGCGACGGAATGGATCAAGGGCACGCACATGGACGAGGCGGTGACGATCAAAAACCAAGACATAGCGAAACATCTCAACTTGCCGCCGGTGAAGCTGCACTGCTCCATGCTCGCCGAGGACGCTATTCGCTCCGCAGTGGCGGACGTCAAGGCTAAGCGCGAGGCGTCGGCACAGGCGAAGGCCGCGTGATTTCTGAAATGTAGGTGCGCTCGTAAAATTCCCGAGGATCCATTACCGTGGTTTTTTGTGCTGTAAAATCAAGCTAGAGAGTTTTGAAAACCGACTCCTTTAGTCCGTGACTTGCGGCTCATCGCCGCTCGCGTCATGGCATGTCCACGTCACCGCGTCGCGAACGATGTCACTCCTCGCCCGAATCGCTTCGTCCGCGGTCGATCACTCCGATCGTCCACTGAGCAGTTGACCAGGACTCCGATACTGATTGTTTCCGATCTCGACGGAACCATGGTCGGGAACGACGAGTACACGCGCGCTTTTCGTCAATTTTGGGAATCGAGCGCCAAACCTCCGGGGTCGAAGCTCGTGTACTCCACCGGTCGCTCCTTGGAGTCGTTCACGCGCCTGATTGAGGCCAAGGCGGACGTCTTGGTGCAACCGGACGGACTCATCTGCGCCGTCGGTACAAAGGTGTTTCAACGAGCCAGCGACGACGCGTCGACGGCTTGGACAGAAGACGTTCAGTGGACCGCAGCTTTGGATGTGAACTGGTCCTGCGAACTTGTCACAAGAGCGGCTCAGGAGGCGATCGATGCGTGCGGACATGAGAACGCGCACTTTCAACCAGCGGATGAACAAAACAGACACAAGGTCACCATAGGCGTCAGGGACGAGATAGTGAGCGAAGTAGAGACTATGATTCGTCAAGCGTGCGACTCAAACGGGTTAGATTACACGGTAATCGTGAGCGGATCGGGAGGGTGGAAATTCGTGGACTGCGTGAGCGCTGGCGCCGGGAAACTTGAGAGTCTCGAGTATGTCCGAAAACGATTAGGCTTCGAACTCCTCGACACCGTCGCGTGTGGCGACAGTGGGAACGATATTTTGATGTTATCTGGGCAAACTAGATGCATCATCGTGGGTAACGCCGAGTCTGAACTTCGAGATTGGGCGAGTGAGTGCGTAGCGAATGGCGAGCTCTCACTCGAGCGCGTCTTTCTTGCAAGCGAGAACGAGGCACTAGGCATTCTCCAAGGACTCGCTAAGTTCGGATTTTGCTGTTAGCCCGATGTCGAGCAAACGTATTTTAGCCACTGTATTTTTAGCCTTAGAACTTCTAGACCGATGTCCGATGAATTGACAGTCGTAGCGAAGTGCACAGCCGGTGTTCTCACTGGCACGCACGACAAGGCCCACCTTACTTTGACGCGCTGCAGCGCGATCGCGATCTGCGATGAACTTCTTGCGCAGAGTCGGTGACGTCATGAACGACGCATTCGCGGAGTCGGACTCTGATCCTGCCTCGGACGAGGACGAGGACGGAGTGAGAGCGGAGCGAAGACGCTTCGAGGACGTTGGAGCCTCGGAAGTTGTGGAGCCGAGGACGAGCAAAGACGGGGACGGGGACGACGCTCGGTGGCGACGAAATGAACTCATGACCACAGCATTCACTTTTGGTCGCGACACGCTCGAGAAGCTGAAGGACGTCTCAAAAGGAGTGGGAAAAGAGCTCGCGGAGGGACTACGGGACATCAAGGAACAAGTCAAGGAGGACTTGGCGACTTTCGGCGAGAGCGAAGAAGAGGAAGAGGAAGGCACTACGAGACATTCCGAGCGAACGAATGGCGAGATGGACGAGGCGAGCGGATTGGTTTTCACGGGCGATGGAGTGATGATAACAGGTGACGAAGACGAAGTTGCGCTCAAGGTGAACGATGAGCTCGAAAAGGTTGGAGAAAAGATCGAGCTTTTAGGCCAGAAAATGTTCGTGGGCGCGGGAAAGATACTGAATCAAGTGAAAGAGACGACTCGAGATGCCATCAAGGAGACGCACGAAGCGATCAAAGAGACGAGAGATGCGTTCGCAAAAGATACAAAGCCAAAACGTGTGCGAGACGAATTCGCTCTTAGTGTGCACGCGATTCAGAGAGATTCGAGAACCTATTGCGACGAACCCAAAGAGAAAGAGCTTTACAAACGTTTTAGGGGAGAGTTTACCATCGGTACTCGAGTACGAGAGATCTCCACCGTGCTTGACTCGAACAACTTTATGAAAGAACTCTTTGCACGAATCGTTCCAACAGTTGTCGATGAAGACACGTTCTGGTGCCGATACTTTTTCAAGATTTACGAATTAGAGATAGAGTTCGGACGAAAAGAATTACCTGAAATACCGGTCAAAGGTGGAACCGAGAGTGAAAGCAACGAATCTGCGCAAGAACTTTCTGTGAAAGAAGGCAACAAAGTACACGCGCGCGTCGCATCTCTTGCGACAGACGAAGAAGAATTTGATTCTGACTCTAGCCTAGCGAAAAATGAGTGGACCAAGATCAAACAGCGTTCCAGCGATGCTGCGGCAACGAGTTCCGAAGATGGCCCAGAAACGACTCCTGACGACGATACTCCGATTGATGACGCTGACACTGACGAGATTGATGAAGACTGGGGTCTCTCGTAATCTGTGTGCCACTTTGTAACAATTACGATATACCATTACGCAGACGATTTTTTCCGTCCCGATTCCACGCATTTTTCTTTCGTTTCGCAGCGTGAAGCATCGACTTGCGCGCGCAATGCTTTTTGCGCTTTTTCTCAAGTAATCAAGTCAAATCAGTTCAGGGTTCCTTCACTTTGTCGCGCTCTGTCCTTCTCAACATCGCGTCTATGTCCCGCTTCATCAGCGCGTACCACATCTTGAACGTCGCTGTCATTGCGTCGTATCCATTCTTCTCTCTGTGGGCTCAGCATGAGTTCCCGAACGCGACCTCGTTGCTCGTCGGGTGGGAAAAGCAAACCTTCACCACCCTCGGCGCCATGGCGGCGGTGAAGTTCGTTCGAAAGTCCAACATCGACGCCTTCGTATCGGATATGTTCATGTACACGAAGTCAGGCATTTTGCTCCTTTCCTGGATGATGGATCGTCGCGTTTTCAGCTGGTACTGCGTCATGTACGTAATGCTCTTTCTGTATGTGCGAAAGCCGGAGTACAAGGGACCAAGTAAGATTGAATGGATGAATCCGGCGACGCTGAAGCGACGAGTGCTTGAACCGGATGATAAAGATAAAAACGTCTCGTGGTTAGTTGAGTTCTACGCCTCGTGGTCGCCGCCGAGCGTGAATTTGGAACCCACGTTTGCAGACTTGAGCTGCAAGTACACTTCCGCGGACCTCAAGTTTGCAAAGTTGGATCTCATGAGATGGCCTTATGTCGGGGAAGACTTCGGTATCAATGTCTCTGGGACGAGCAAGCAGCTACCGACGCTCATTTTATTTGAAAAGGGAAAGGAAACGATGCGCATTCCTCACGTTTACAGGGATGGAAGAATTGCCCGTTCACGTTTGCGAGCGAGTGACTTAATCGCCGCTTTCGGGCTTGACAACCGGAAGAAGAAGTCGACAATCAAGGCGGAGTTCGCAAAGGCGAAAGAATAGAATAGCATGAGTCCAATGAAGACGAGAAGCACTTTGTTCCATGATTTTTTATGTATTGATGACATCAAGATTAGCTAAAAACATTTCTACTCACTACATGGCTACACCTTCTCGAACACAGCATTTGAGCTGAGGATGATGGCAACGATAACGCCGAATAGACCGAGAGCGCTGCCAAAAATTTCAATCACCAGAATTTTGACGAACAGCGCCGGATTCGCGGCGTCCGCAAGCGCACAAGAACTACCAACCACACCCACGCATATCCCGCACACCAAGTTCGCCAGCCCACACGTCAAACCGCTCGCAAACACTGCGTATCCAGCCATCATCGTTGACGGGTGATACGCCCCGGTATCCGGATCGCGAGGAACATCACTCAATTTTGTGCTCAGGATGATGGCGATGATGACTCCGTAAATCGCAACCGCTTCGCAGAAGATGACGCTGATCAAGTTTTTGCTTGTGATGCGAGGCACGTGCACCGCAGCTCCGAGCAAGGTGCTTCCCGTGATAAAGATCCCCCACGCCGCGCCCGCAACGCTAAGTCCGACCGCGGCGGCGATACCGAGGGCGGAAAAGAAGTAAGGGTTGATTCGAGTGAACAGCAGCCAGAGACGAGCCCAGTCGATGCCCAACGCAGATCCTTCCTCCACGCGAGTTCCCCGCACGATGAGGACGAGCGTGAGCGTCCACAACGCGGCAAGGACGGGAATCGATCGCTCGTTAAGTATTCCGGGCATTTTCTCACGCTCAGTCGCTGTCGCTGGACGACGCGCCACCGAATAAGGAAACTGATTGAAAACTGAAGTGACTCGGTGCACATGTATCAGATGAGAACAAACAAACCATCTCAGGTACGATGCACCGTGCGAGTCTCGGAGCGAGTCGATCTAGTAATACGCATAAAATATTTAATAGGTTTTGCTAAGTCTATTCTAAGGGTGCATTAGGTCGAACGATGTCTGCGAAGGCCCAAGCATGGTTTGATAACCAGGCGTGCGCCGCGTTGCGTAAGTTCACGTTTGGTATCAACTGCTCCGGTTTCAATGGCTCTCTCGTGATGGGATCAAACTTTGAGATCTTGAGGTGCTGTAAAATCGCAAACTTCTCGTAACTGTGTCCACTCGGGGCGATCACGGGATCCCGAAACACCTCAAAAGTCAACTTGCAGCAGAACGCGTCCGGCGGTTCGCTCGACCGATCGTCGGGTGCCCTGGCGCACGACATCACCTCTCGCATCGTATCCGCGTTCTCCGCCCCGAGACTCGACCATATTGCTCTCACGCTACTTTCCAAGTTTGAGTACCTTCGATCTCGATCGCTCGCAAGCAGCTCCCATTCTAAATATTTCGCCCGCGCGAGCTCTCGCCACACGTCATCCTGAATCACGTCTCCGCTCTCTCTCGCCTCCTCCAGCGCTCTCGTGAGCGATTTAGCGGCATCCGTGAACTTCTTATCGGCGATGAGCGCCAGTCCTAACATGTACAGCGCCTTGACGTTGTTTCGATCGAAGTGCAGCGCCGTCTCGCAGTCTCTCTTCACGCACGACCATTCTCGCTTCTTCATATGGCACAGCGCGCGGTTGACGTACAGAGCCGTCCATCGCGGGTCACACGTGATCGCCTCCGTGTACGCCTCGATGGCGGCACCGAACTTACCTCTCTGGTACAGCTCGTTCCCGCGACTCTTCAGCGCCCCGGCGTCCATGACGACGACGAGGCGCTCTCCGTTGCAGATCGAGCGCTCAGTGCAGACTGTGACGATCGATGGTGTCACCTTCTTTCGTGGTGAGGGACTCCTTGACGAGTCATGACCTCAATTCCCTAACCCTAGCCTTGTCAAAAAAATGTCGCCCGCGCCGCTCGAAACTGCGCTCGCGCTTTCGGTGGCGCTCATACGCGCGCGCGCGACGGCGACGATGGAGCTCGCGACGTCCACGGTGGACACCGGGATCGGTGATCGAAGCGTTAAGGTCGATGGTGCTCGCGGAGTCGAGCTCGAGACCCGGACGCAGAGCGTGGGCGTGATAATCCCGCCGCCGGACGTGCGAGTGATCGTGGACAAGACGGCGCAATTCGTCGGGAAGAACGGACCGGAGTTCGAGCAAAGAATCTTAGCGTCGGAGAAGAACAACGTCAAGTTCAATTTTTTAACCGCGGGGGATCCGTATCACGCGTATTATAGACAGCAAGTGGCCGAAGCCAAGGCGCAGGCGAGCGGCGCGGCGGTGCCGGCAAAGGAGACAGAGCCTGCAAAGGAACAGCAAGTCGTGGTGAAACCGAGCACGGGCGACGCCAAGCCGGTGATACTGGAGCCACCCAAAGCGGATGAGTTCACCATTCCGATCCCGGCGGGAATTTCCGCGGTGGACTTGGATGTGATCAAAATCACCGCGCAATTTGCGGCGCGAAACGGGAAAAAGTTTGTCACGGCGTTGGCCACAAAAGAGGCAGCAAATCCGCAATTCAACTTCTTGAGGCCCAATCACTCGATGTTCACCTTCTTCACGGCTCTCGCGGACGCGTACGAGAAGATTTTGAGCCCAACCAGTGAACTTTTAGAGCGTTTGGAGAAGGGCTGTGACAAGAGGGTCCTGCTGGAGCGCGTGTTGAAGAGACTTGACTGGGAGACGGCGCAAAAGAAAGCAAAGCAGGACAAGGAAGACGCCGAAGAGGAGGAGCGGATCCAGATGGCACTCATCGATTGGCATAGTTTCGTCGTTGTGGAGACGTTGGACTTCGAAGACGCGGAAGATCGTGACCTGCCACCTCCAATGAAACTGAATGAGGTCATTGAGGCGATGAGAAAACGAGAGCTTGAGGCGCCAATCGAAGAGGAAGTTGTAAATGAAGAAGCTCCAAGGGTGATGGTGACTATGGATGAAGAAGAGCGAGACATGGTCCGCCAAGCTGCGGAGCCGCATTCGAATCCAGAACCACCCATCGTCGAGAATGTGGGCTCAATGAAAATTGTGCGGAACTACAAAAAGCCAGAGGAGCGCAAAGCGGCAGCACAAGCTATCGACTCAACGAAATTCGTTGTTTCACCGATCACAGGAGAGATGGTGCCACTCGACGACATGGCGGAGCATATGCGTATTTCTTTGCTTGATCCTAAATGGAAGGTTCAAAGAGAGGCAATGTTGGCAAAGCTTCAGGGAAGCACACAGGCGTCTCATGAAGATGTTGCAGCAAACGTCCTTAACTTGGCGCAAAACCGACCCGACATCTTCGGTTCCTCCGATTCCGAAGTATCAAACGCCATCAATGCAGAGTTGATGAAAAGACGACCAGTTGTTGCGCCCGCAAGCGCGCCGAAGTCGTCCATCACGCCTCCGCTGATGGCTGCTGCGCCTGTTCCGACCCGAGCACCCCCGCCACCGCCGAAGGTTGTGCCACCA